>NC_135591.1:3370893-3628393 GCF_965152235.1 Eretmochelys imbricata
TTGCACCGTGGGCAGCAGCTCTAACCCTTGGGCCCCATTGCCCCAGCACAGACAATGGGGGGGGGGGGGGCAGCAGCCTGGGCCACGTGGTGAGCGTGGTCACGTCTGCAGTGAGCGTGCAAGCCGTGACCTCTCTGCTGGCCCACAGGCGTGGCGCCAACAAGCCAAGCGAGCCAGAGGCCCCGGGCGAGCTGAAAATGTCCAGGTCCCACTAGGTAGGTTGCCAAGCTCAGTCAGGGGAGGGGAAACTACCCCCCCCGCCCCCCCTGCCCCTCGCACCAGTGCCGAGTGGCCAGAGTGGGTGAGCTGGTGAGAACAGCTGGAGGAAGGGAGGCTGCAGGCCTAGGCTGGACGAACCCAACCCGAGGGACTGAGGCGATTCGGGGCAGTGCAGCTGGCCGGGGGCTTGGCGCCCCCCCCCCCCTCCTCCCCCCCCCCAGCCGAGTTTCCCTGCAGCCAAGGAGGATTTGACGGTGGGATCGGCAGACGTTCCCGGCCATCAGTGGCGTGCCGGCCGTTCACACTAGCCGAGGCTTCCGGCCCAGAGCTGGTCGCAATTGGCTTGGAGCTGGCGGAGGGAGGCCAGTGTCCCCGTGAGGGTGTTTGCAAGAGCCATGGGAGCCAGAATGTGGGGCGTAAGGAGGCGGGGGGGGGTAAGGAGGAGTGGGGCAGCTGCTGGCTGAGTTTAACGGGGCCTAATGGCTGTTTACCAGTGACGTGCCCTGGGGAAATAATCTGCAACCTTCATGTAAGTGGCAGGGACATGACTCTCCGGGATGCAGCTGCCAGGGGCCCGAGCGAGCGTCTGCCTGGCTGACGGACAGCTGGGGACGGGACCCCACGGGCAGCTGACGCCCCCTGTCCTCGCATGGGGGGGGCAGAGATCAGCAGGATGGAGGGTACATTGACATTACTAGGTGCATTACGGTAGCAGCCGGACACTTGCGCCGGGCGCTGCACAGACCCACAGTCAGAGCCGGCCCTGCCCCAGACAGCTCCCAATGGACAGGCCCTAGGCAGCCAGAGGAAACTGAGTCACAGAGCACCAAGGCCAGGCTGTCCGAGGGCTCAACGGCCCAAGGAACTGAGCCCTTAGCAAAACCTGCCCACAGGGTGGGTACGGAGCCGGGGCCCCAAGTGACTCGGCGAGCCAGGAATGGAACCCAGGTGTCCGGCGTCTCTTTCCCTGGCCTAGACGTTTCGCACAAGCCGCCTTGACTGGCTGGGGCTCCCCGTGGCTGCTGCCCAGGGCTATTCGACCCCCGGCCTGGCCAGACCCTGGCTGGTCCCTTCTGCAGAGCATGGCAGCAGCACATGGGGGGCAGGGCCCCACATCTGCCTCCTGGGCCGGGGGAGGGGCGCTGCACTGGGTGGTGGGAATACCGGCTCCCCAAAGTACATGCGGGCTCTGGGGGGGTTGAGCTGAGTTCCATCTCGGGGTGAAATCCCCCCCATCCTCACAGCAGCTGGCGACCCAGCGCGGGGGTCACACAGGGCAGCAGGGGGCTGGCCTTTGCCCAGACCCCTGTGTTGGGGGGCAGGGGAGCTGCCATTGCTCCTGGCCCTGCCCATCCGGCTCCCCAGCGGCGTGATTTGCTGCCAGCTCCTGGGGCTGGCCTCGGGCCCTGCAGCCTCGCTCCGTCGCCGGCTCGTTTGGGAGCCCGGCTCCCCCCACCTGGGCCACGAAACTGGGTCAGCGGCTGGATACACAGACCAGGGGCTCGCTGGCCGCCACGGCCACGCTGCTGCTCCAACCATTGTACTGACTGCCCCGTCCCCCCGGCCGGCCATCGTCTGCCTAGCTAGCCCCCTGCCCGCAGTCACGCCCGTCCCTCCCACCCCTCCATCCATCCCTTCCTCTATCCTCCCTCCATCCACCCCTCTATCCATACTTCCATCCATCCCCATACACATCGTCCCTCCATCCATCCTCTGCTAGCCAGCCCCTGCCTGCAATCACGCCCTCCCTCCACCCCTCCGTCCAACCCTTCCTCTATCCCTCCATCCATCCCCATAGGCATTGTCCCTCCATCCATCCGTCTGCCTAGCCAGCCCCCTGCCCGCAGTCACGCCCCTCCCTCCACCCCTCCCGCCCCCCCTCCATCCCTCCCTCCAACCTCATACACAACCCTCACCTCCATCCCTCCCTTCCTCCACCCCCTCCATCTCTCCCTCCATCACTCCCTCCATCCATCCCTCCACCCCTCCATCCATCCCCATACACATCGTCCTTCCATCTGTCCGTCTGCCTAGCTAGCCCCCTGCCTGCAGTCACGACCCTCCCTCCACCCCTCCGTCCCTCCCTCGATCCCTCCATCCATCCTCATACACAACCCTCCCTCCATTCCTCCCTCCATCCACCCCTCTATCCATCCCTCCATCCATCCCTATCCCCATTGTCCGTGCCATCCATCCTTCTGCCTAGCCAGCCCCCTGCCTGCAGTCACGCCCCTCCCTCCATCCCTCCTAGCCATCCATCTACCCACATCCCCATCACACCCCTCCCTCCACCCCTCCCCCCCCCCGGGTTTTGATCACAGTGGTCCCCTCCCCGGGCCGCAGTCTCTGGGCCATGGCAGCACGGAGGCTCCTGCTGCCTCTTTCCACGAGTGACCTCACGGTGGCCCCCCTGGCAACCCGCTGTGAGGTCTCCAGCAATGGGGGCGGGGAACGCGGGGGGGCACGGGGCCGTCCCAGGGAGCCCGAGCGGCTGGGGAGAAGGGGGAGCTCCGGGGACGTTCCCCCAGGACAAGCTCTGCCCTCTCCTGCTCCTTGGCTCCTCGCCCGGGGGAGGGACGGAGCCAGCGCTGGCCTCGGCAGGTGCCCCCAGGACCTGGCTAATGTCACCGGGGCTGCTGTGTCCCCCATCTCCCCCGCCTCCCCCGCATCAAAGGCACCGGCCCGGGGCTGCTAATTGCTGAGCTGCGATGGAGTCAGACACCTCCAGAGGGCCCTGGCAGAGCGGGGCCGAGGGAGGGGGCCCAGGCCCAGCCCAGAGCCAGAGAGGGGGAAACGCTGAACCTGTCAAGATACATATCCATAGCTACCCAGCCAGCCGAGACACACCCTCTATCTACCCGTCCATCCACCCATCCCTCTGTCCATCCATCCATCTACCAATCTATCCATCCATCCGTCTCAGACACACCCCTCTATTTACCCATCCATACCACCCATCCCTCTGTCCATCTATCTACCAATTCTATCCACCCACCCATCCATCCACCAACCTATCCAATCCATCCATCCATCCATCCATCCATCCATCCATTCACCCGTCTCAGACACACCCCTCTATCTACCCATCCACCCAGCCATCCCTCCGCCCATCTATCTATCTACCAATCTATCCACCCACCCATCCTTCCATCAATCTATCCATCCATCCATCCATCTCAGACACACCCCTCTACCTACCCGTCCATCCACCCATCCCTCTGTCCATCCATCCATTCTACCAATCTATCCATCCATCCATCTCAGACACACCCCTCTATTTACCCATCCATCCACCCATCCCTCTGTCCATCTATCTACCAATCTATCCACCCACCCATCCATCCACCAACCTATCCATCCATCCATCCATCCATCCATCCATTCACCCGTCTCAGACACACCCCTCTATCTACCCATCCACCCAGCCATCCCTCCGCCCATCTATCTATCTACCAATCTATCCACCCACCCATCCATCCATCAATCTATCCATCCATCCATCCATCTCAGACACACCCCTCTATCTACCCATCCACCCACCCATCCCTCCGTCCATCCATCCATCTACCAATCTATCCACCCATCCATCCACCCGTCTCAGACACAACCCTCTATCTACCCACCCACCCACCCATCCCTCCGTCCATCCATCCATCTACCAATCCATCCACCCATCCATCTCAGACACACCCCTCTACCTACCCATCCACCCACCCATCCCTCCGTCCATCCATCCATCTACCAATCTATCCATCCATCTGTCTCAGACACACCCCTCTATTTACCCATCCATCCATCCACCCACCATCATTCGGGTTCGGAAGGAATTTTCCTCCAGGGCAGATTGGATGAGGCCCTGGAGGTTTTTCGCTTTCCTCTGCAGCATGGGGCACGGGTCACTTGCTGGAGGCTTCTCTGCTCCTGAAGTCTTTAAACCACGATTTGAGGACTGCAATAGCTCAGACAGAGGTGAGAGGTTTTTCGCAGGAGTGGGTGGGTGAGATTCGGTGGCCTGTGTTGTGCAGGAGGTCAGACTAGATGCTCATAATGGTCCCCTTCTGACCTTAATATCTATCTATCTATCCCTCCGTCCATCCATCCATCCATCTGCCAATCTCACTCATCTACCCCCCTGCTCCAGCCAACCATCCGTCCTAGACACACTCTATCCATCCATCCCCATATACCCCCTCTATCTAACTCCATGCACCACCTCTATCTATCTATCCCAGACGCACCCATCTCTCTCACACCCAGCCGGGACGGCTCCTGCTGGTGTATGCTCCACTCCTCCGTCCACCCTGGTTCCCTGCTGCCCTGACGGAGGCTGTGGGGGGAGCTCTGGGGGAGGGAGGAGACCAACGGGTGGGGGGAGGGGGCGTGACTAGGCCTCCCCTCTCCTAACACTGGAGTGCCCAGCCCGCTCTGTGCCTGGGGCCTGATCCTGCTTGGCACGAGAGATGGCCCGGGGAACTCCCTGTGCATGACTCTCCCCGCCGATCAGACCAAATGGGGGTGCGCTGCCCGGGCTTCCCTCTGCCATTTGTGACTCACCTTCCTGATTTGTGTTAGGGCAGCACCAAGAGGCCCCCGGCCAAGAGCAGGACCCCGCTGGGCTGGGAGCTGAGCCCTGCCCCGACGAGGCACCGAAACACCCTGACAAGTGAAAAGAGATGAGGGGCGGGAGGGGAAACTGAGGCACGGAGCAGGGAAGTGACAGAGCTGGGACTAGAACCCACCAGGAACTACCCCCTAGATGCCAGCGCCTCTCATTGGGGTTATTTACTAGGTGAATAGCAGTAGCGCCGAGGAGCCACGGACCGAACCCCCCGGTGCCAGGGGCTGCACAAACACTGCCCCAGCGAGCTCGCTGCTCCGTGGCCCCAGCCCCCCGCCCCGCCCCCATACCTCACGTCGGGGCTACAGAGGGCCAGGCGGAGCAGGTAGAGCGCGGCACTGCCCAGACCGAGGCCGATGAAGCTGATGAGGGGAATGAGCTGCGGAGAGAGGGAGAGAGAAGAGATGAAAAATGCCCCAATGAAATGAATATTTATCAGGCCGCCGGGAGAGTGAAAGGGAGCTTGACACACCGGGAGATTTACCGGCGCAGCAATCCTGTACCCGGGCTCCCGTGCACAGTGTAGCTGTCAGCTTGAGTGACTGGATTCAAAGGGGGGGAGAAAAATAGTCTCGTGTTGGAGAGGAATTGGATTCGGAATGAGAAATCGCACGCTCCCCCTTCCCCCCCGTCTGCGGTAGTGGGGCTGGGAGCGGCAGGCGGTGGGGAGGGAGTGGGGGCTGCACTGGGGCGCTCCTTAGTGCTGTTGGCCCAGCCATCCTCCCTACGCATGCCACCCCCAGCCGTACCCCACTGCCGCCCGATCCTTCGGCCCCCAGGCCCCGGACACAGCCGTCTGGCAGCCCAGCCAGCCCCACAGATACACATCTCTCTATCGACTCCTCTGTCTACCGAGCTATCCATCCAGGCACCCCGAGCTGTACCCTTCCGCCCCCAGGCCCCAGACACAGCCCTCGGGCAGCCCAGCCAGCCCCACAGATACACATCTCTCTATCGACTCCTCTGTCTACCGAGCTATCCATCCAGCCACTCACATACAATAACCTTCTTTCTACCCACCTGTTCATCCACCCCCATATGTACCTCTCTGCCCACCTGCATATCTAGCCATCCACACATCCCCCGACAGATCGATCATCTGTCATTTATCCATCCATCCCCATACACCTCACCTAATCTGTCTATCCCCAGCCACCCCCTCTATCTATTTATCCTCATCTACCCCCTCTATCTAATCTATCTCCAGACCCCCCCATCTATCTATCTATCCATCCCCATATATCCCATCTATCATCTATCTATCCCCATCCACCCCCTCTATCTATCTGTTATCTATGTATGTATGTATGTTTCTATCTATATTTATGTATCTATCCTCATCCACTCCCTCTATCTAATCTATCTATCCCCAGACACCCCGTCTACCTGTTATCTATGTATGTATGTATGTTTCTATCTATCTATATTTATGTATCTATCCTCATGCACCCCATCTATCTACATCTATTCCCATACACCCCCTCTATCGATCTATCTACCCCCATGCACACCCCCAATCTCTATCTCCCTCACACAATGCATTAGACCATGTAACATAATGGGGCCGGCCCAGCTCCCTCACTGCACAGAACATAATGAGGAACATTTTCAAAAGTGCCCCAGGGTCAGAGGAAGCTGAATGACCTCGGGGTGCTCAGTGACTTGGGTGGTTACAGCCTCTGACTGATTCAGGCAGCACACGGCCCATTTTGAACCGGGAGTGTGGGGCTTGTGACGAGCCTGGAGTATTAACCTGGGAATGCTGCATGGGAGTTTTACTAGTTTACTGTCTTCTACTAACATGGGGTGTGCCTCAGTTTCCCTGGGGATGCTGCACCAATCCTAGCTGGGGATGGGAAATAAGGGGGTGACTAAAGGAGGGTGGCTGCTCTTTGGAACCGGAGCCCAGGAGGGGGTTGGGACCAGGTGACACCTTCTGCCTGGGAAACTGGACAAAGGCTGGAGGAGGAGCTGGGGTGTGTGGCTGGATGTGGCTGGACTGGGGGTGTGGGGCTGGACTGGGCTGGGGGGCTGGGACTGGACAGGGGGTGGGGGGCTAGGTGGGTACATGGAGCTGGGCTGCTGGTGCCGAGGCAGTTGCAGGTGCCGCGTGGCCGTGTCCTGCCCCCAGCGCTGGGGGCAGCTGCTTTGCTGGGTCAATGGGATCGGGGGGGGAGGGGCTCCTCAATGTCTTGGTACCTGCGACCCCCCCGGGTCCCACTCGCTTGTTTGGCTCCTGGCTGCGTGTAACAAAAGTGCCCCCGATGCCTGCCCCATTTCGGCCGCTTTTGTGTCTCCCCCCAGGGTCACTTTCTCCAGCCCCCTCCCGCGCTCCCCCTTCCTGCCCCGGGGAGCCTCCTGCTCTGCAGACCCCGGCCCGGCTGGGGCTGCGACACCGATTCCCGCCAGTGGGGATCTGGCCCCTCTGACTCCAATGGAATGTGGGGACCCCGGACTCCTGGGTTGGGTGCTCAGTACGGCCACTGCCTGGCTGTGTGACCGTGGCAAGTCACTGACCCCCTCACACCTCAGTTTCCCCATCAGTAAAATAATTCTGACCCATCTCCCCGGGCTCATTTGGGGAGCCAGACACGAAGGCTGCTCTGAAAGTGCCAAGTGGCCTTCTCTTGAGACATTACCCAGTATTTATTACACCCCGGGGACCCCCGTTGTGCCAGGTACTGGGCCCACAGTCAGAGTCAATCCTTGTCCCAAAAAGCTGACAATCTAAACAGACGAGGGATGGGTGAGAAAAGAGGTGAAACGACAGAGCCAGGAATAGAACCCAGGCGTCCTGAGGAGCAGCCCAATGCCCCTGAGCCCTGCTGGTTCCTCAGGGCCCAGCTGTGCGGATCCAAACACCATTGCTCACTGCCAGCATGTCGGCCTCAGGGCCGCCGTGCGTCCATCATCTTCTCTCACCTTTCCCCCACCGTGACAGCTGAATTTCAACGCCCTGCACCACCTCGCCCCACGCCGGCTGGCAGATCAGACTTCCAGCAGATGCGGCTTATGATCCTGGAGGTCAGAGACGTCGGCCGCTAATGATCTTTGGCGCCACGTGCCAGTCAGAGCTGGCAGCCGGGTGATGACGCCGGACTCTGGGAACTGAGACTCGGGGACAGGCCTTCGTCATGCCATCTGCTGCTGACACTTCTGGGTTCTCAAAGCCGGGGAATGAACTGAGCGGCTGGCAGAGGCGTGGGGGGAGCTGGAGCGAGGGTCAGTGGGAGCGAGGGGATGAATGGCAGTGTGGCAGGCCGCAACAGTTCCAAAAACACCCGCCGGCCCCGAAAATCGTGAGATTGGCTTGAAAAGCAGGAGATTTAACATAATAAATGGGGAGGTTCGGTTGCTTTCTGGGTTCTTGTTGGGGGTTTTTTTTGAGCCTTCACAGGCCACGGGTTTAAACGCCTCTGCCCTGCGCTGAGAGCTAGAAATGTTTGTGTTATCAAACAAGAGACGCGAGCCGAGGTCTGGCTGCCATCCCATGAATCTGGGTGCTGGGGCTTTAAGGAAAAGAGCGGTTCGTGTGAGCGCTGCTGGAATCCTGCTCAGCTTTTATAGGCAGATGCAAAGCAGGATTCGGGGGCCTGACCTCGCGGCCAGCGGTCGGAGCCCACCTTCCCACCAGCCCCTTGGATCTAGAGCTGCATCCTTTGGGACTCCCAAGCAATGCAGGCCACGGCCGGTGTTAAAGGAGGCGGTGGGGAGGGGGGGACACGGGCGGCCACCAGGAGAGGTGTTCGCTGGGCTGGGTGTCATGTGGGTGCAAGATGCAAAGCTATTTAGGCTCCTAACTCCCCTGGGATCTATGTGGCAGGTGGGCAGAATACTGAATACTAAGGGGCCTGTGATCCCCGGGCAGAGGCTTGGGGGGTGCTTGTCCAGCTGCTTTTAGGGGCCGTGCGGCAGGCAGCAAAGCAGGCTCCTGTTCCACTGCATTTCTATCCCCCCAGCAGCGCCCCGAGTTTGGTCCGTTTGCATTTGCTGTCGAGTCGGCATTAATCACCGCCCAGTGGCTAGGCCTGGCAGTTGGGCACCGCGGGAAGCCAGCTGGGCAGCAGCAGGAGAAGCCGGGGCAAGGTTGCAGCACTGATGTGCCCACCCGGCAAGGAGCGCTCGGCCCAGATAACGGATGGTGTGTCGGAAGCACCTCTGCTTTTAACGGGGCCAAGGCAGGTTACCCGCTCCGATCCCCGGCTGCCCACGAGCCCCCAGTGCAGGTTCCCCCTGCTCTTTACAGGAGCTAATTAAGCAGGAGGAAGATTTTCAGCCCGGTTTTATGGATGGGGAAACCAATTGGCTCATCCTCACATGGCCAACACAGCCCAGAGCAGGTCACAGGGCCTAGTGGTTCTCACTCTAACCCCTAGATCACACTCCCACCCGAAGGAAGGGAACAGAACCCAGGCGTCCTGGCTTCCAGCTCCTTTCTGCTCCAAAAAGGAAACCCCCCTCCCTCTGCTGGGAATAGAACCCAGGAGTCCTGACGCTGGCTGCTGCTGTAATCACTAGACCCCACTCCTGTCCTAGAGTGAGGCATAGAACCCAGGAGTCCTGACTCCCAGCCTCTCCTGCTCTAACCGCTGGATCCCACTCCCCTCCCAGAGCCAAGGATAGAACCCAGGAATCCTGGCATCCAGCCCCTCTCTGCTTGAACCACTAATCCCCACCCCCTTCAGCTGGGACTAAAAGCCGGTAGTCCTGTGGCTAGCTCCTGCTCTAACTCCTAGACCCCAATGCCTCACTATTTCCAGCCTCCCCAGCATCACATCTTTGCCCAGGACCTGCCTCTCCTCCGCTGGCCCAGAGCCCAGCCAACACCGGCCAGCGGAGCGTGGACGTGACTGTTTGAATGTGTAGCCCAGTCTTCCCGAAAACCAAACCTCTGGGCTTAACCCTTCCCACACCAGCCCTGTCCTCACAGGGCCGCTGCTCGCCTGGAATCACCCAGGCAAAGGGCCAGACCCACAAAGGCAAGCCAGCTCCCTGGCAGCTTGGCATCTGTGTGGAAAGAGACGGATTCTTAGCTTACACCATGGAAACTCGCCGTATGGAAAAACACCGGGCCAGCCCCTGCCCCCCACTTTCCTTTGTGGCAGGGCGTGGGAACAATGTGTACAGTGGGGAGGGGGCTGAGAGCCATTGACCCAATCTGTAAACCCTGTGTATGATAGAAAGCACAACAAGCCGGGGGGTGCAGCCACACCCCAGGCCCCCTAGTTCCAGCCCCCTTCCTTGGCCTGTTGTTGGGGCGGGGGGGGGGGGGGGTTGAGGCAGGTTCCCAGCATCTTGCATTCGTCAGGGTTTATTCCTATTTGTAAACAAAATCCTCGTCATGAATTTTTTATGGCCGGGGAGCTGACGGATTTGACATGAAAGGACGGGAGGTGGATTCCCCCCCCCCCCCCGCCCCCCCCGGCCAGGCTGATGAAAGGTTCCGAATTTGAGGGCTTGGCGGGGGGGTGTGTGTGGCAGAGGATCAAAGGAGGGGGAAGGGGTCGGGGGGGAGCTGGGACCCTGGTGTGTCTCCGTGCCGCACATGCCCTAGAGAGAAGGAGCCACGGCAGGGAGGGAGATGCCAGACAGCCCCCCCATTTCCCGTGTGTGGGGGTGAAGTGCAAAGACCCCCAGGGTTAGGGGCCGAAACGCAGAGCGGGAACCGGACAGCGGGGGGGACACGCAGGGAGCGCTGCTGCGGCTGGGGTGGAATCTGCGAAGTTCGGGGCCTTGATTTCTGTTACAGAGCAGCCCCCCCCCCCATTGCATATAGTGAGGTAGGGAGGTGACAGCAGACATGCCCTGGGGGAAGGCAGATGGCAAACCAGGGGCCCCCAGCCACGAGGGAGCCCCTCGCTCTTGGGGGGAGGCGGGGGAAGCGGGGGTGGGAGGGGGAGTTTAATGAAAGTAAGAGGGAGGCAGGAAACTGGGGGCAGATCATGGGGGGGGGCTGATGATGGGGGGTGGCTGGGAGGGGGTTGGGAGGGGAGGGAGAGGGGGCAGGGGGGATAGGAGGGAGGGAAGGGGGATGGGGCAGGGGGGATGAGAAGGAGCACTGAGGGGGGACAGAGGAGAATGGGGACGGAGGGTGGAAGGGGGATAGAAACAAACTGGGGTGGTGGGATAAAGGGGGGCAGGGGGAGGAGGGGGACAGAGGAGGGGACGGGGGGCTGGGGAAAGAGGGGGGCAGAGGGGGGCGGGGGAAGATGGGGGCAGGAGGGGGCAGATGGGGGCCGGGGGAAGGCGGGGGGCAGATGGGGGGCCAGGCCAGGGGCCGGGGCAGGGCAGCGGGGGCCGGTCACTCACTCCGGGATGCCTCCTGATCTGGCGGGCGAAGGCGAACCCGGGCCGGGTCCCTCCCATGCTGCTGCCGGGGCGGACTCGCTCCGCCAGCGGCAGCGGCAGGTTCCCCAGTCCCGCTGCCTCCGCCCCCCGCCCGGGGAAGGGCGGCCCGGGCCGGGGGTCACTGGGGGCGGCGGCTCCATCCCTCCCCGGGCGCAGCTGGCCAGGGCGGGGATCGGGCTCCCGGGGACTCGGGAGTCAGGGGAGGTGGGAGCAGGAGGGGGGAGGGGAAGCGGGGGGGGGGGGCTGGGGAGTGGCGGGGCAGGGGGAGGGGAAGCGGGGGGGGGGCTGGGGAATGGGGGAGCAAGGGGAGGGGAAGCAGAGGGGGGGGCTGGGGAGTGGGGGAGCAGGGACAGGGGAGGGGAAGCAGAGGGGGGGCTGGGGAGTGGCAGGGCAGGGGGAGGGGAAGCGGGGGGGCTGGGGAATGGGGAGAAGGGGAAGCAGAGGGGGGGCTGGGGAGTGGGGGAGCAAAGACAGGGGAGGGGAAGCAGAGGGGGGGCTGGGGAGTGAGGGAGGGAAGTAGGGGGGCTGGGGAATGGGGGGAAGGGGAAGCATAGGGGGGTCTGGGGATTGGGGGAGCAGGGGGAGGGAGGAAGCAGAGGGGGGGCTTGGGAGTGGGGGAGCAGGGACAGGGGAGGGGAAGCAGAGGGGGGGCTGGGGAATGGGGGACCAGGGGGAGGGGAAGCAGAGGGGGGGCTGGGGAGTGGCGGGGCAGGGGGAGGGGAAGCAGAGGGGGGGCTGGGGAATGGGGAGAAGGGGAAGCAGAGGGGGGGCTGTTGAGTGGGGGAGCAAAGATAGGGGAGGGGAAGCAGAGGGGGGGCTGGGGAGTGGGGGAGGGAAGCAGGGGGGCTGGGGAGTGGGGGAGCAGGGGGAAGGGAAGTAGGGAGGCTGGGGAATGGGGGGAAGGGGAAGCAGAGGAGGGTCTGGGGATTGGGGGAGCAGGGGGAGAGGAAGCAGAGGGGGGTCTGGGGAATGGGGGGAGGGGAAGCAGAGGGGGGGCTGGGGAGTGGGGGAGCAGGGACAGGGGAGGGGAAGCAGAGGGGGGGCTGGGGAGTGGCAGGGCAGGGGGAGGGAAAGCAGAGGAGGGCTGGGGAGTGGGGGAGCAGGGGAGGGGGAGCAGGGGGGGCTAGGGAATGGGAGGGAACAGGGGAGGGGAAACAGAGGGGGGCTGGAGAGTGGGGGGGAGGGACAGGGGAGGGGAAGCAGAGGGGGGCTGGGGAGTGGGGGGGAGCAGGGGCGGGGCTGGGAGTGGGAGGAGACAGGGCAAGCAGAGACCCAAGGGGAGCAGGTGGGGGGAGAGGAAGCAGAGAGTGGGGCGGGGGGGAGAGTTTGAAGGGGTAGCTGGGGAAGGGAAGGGGGCCTGGGAACTGTAGCCGGAATGGGAGGGGATCAGAGGGAATCCCCCACCCCCTTCACAGCCTCCCCCGATACCCCCTGGGGGGGCAGCTGTTCCCTCTCCCCTCCCAAGGCCCCATCAGCAGTTCAGGGGAAGGAGCATAAATCCCCTCCCCCGTTGGCACTGCACCAGCTGGGCCCCAATCCCAGGCAGGAGCTGAGGGGCCTGCCCCACCCGGGCAGATGAGACCCCCACCCCCTGTTCCCCAGGGCTTTGCCCAGCCCAGGTTGGCTGGTGCCAAGGGAGAGCAGCTCAAACCCCCACTATCCTGGGACACGTCTCCCACAGCCCCCTGGCTCCCCATGTGTGGGGAAGGCCGGCCTTGGGGGGCCGAGTTCTGAGGGACTCAACTAGGGTCTCCGCTCGGTCGGTTTGCTCTCGGCCTGGGTGGAGCAGGCAGGCGCCCGGGGGTGACCTGGGCCGTACGGGGGGTCACATACGGGATCTGACCTTTGCCTCCAGGGCTCTGGGGTGACAGGCCCTTTCTTTCCACAGGGAAACTCGCCCCAGTGCCCACGTCTCCAGCTGGGCGCTAAACCCCCCTGTCTTCCCCCATCCCCCGCCACAGAGCCTCCAGAGGGACCGGTCCGTACAGCCACCCCCGGGGCTGGGCACACCCCCCTGCCAGGGCTCCGGCAGGCAGGATTCGACAAGGCCGATAAAATGCCCCTCTCCACCACGTGCCAGCCTGCGAGCCGGGGCCTTTTTCATCCAAGCGAATCACAGGTACATTTGCTGCTGGGCTTCCACATGGTGCCGGAATGGGTTATAATTGATGGGGGGGTGGGGGGGGCGGGATTCTGCCTTGTGCGGGTATGAGGGGCCCTTTCCTTCGGAGCTTACCTAGCTGTCCTGCCTGCTGGCAACCATGGTTAGAGACCGGTGGTTACAGCAGGGGGGCTGGCAGGTAGGACTCCTGGCTTCCACCCCCAGCTCTGGGAGGGGAGTGGGGTCCTCTAATTAGAGCAGGGAGGGCTAGGGTCTGCCTGCAGCTCTGAGGTGAGGTCCAGTGGTGAAAGCTGGTGGGGGTAGGAGCCAGGACTCCTGGGTTCCATTCCCAGTTCTAGGTAGGGGAGTGCGGATGACTGGTTAGAGCAGGACTCCTGAATTCTCTTCGCAGCTCCGGCTGTGTCCATTTGACATCATCCTCCATGCCCTCTGTGCCTCAGTTTCCCCATCTGTAAAATGGGGCCAAGACCACCCGCTGTCCTTTGCCAAGCGCTTTGCGGCCTGACACTGATAAGTGCAAATGGTTTGTGTTATGATTTGTTGTGACACCTTCCCCCTCTGTTTGCCTGGGTCCCCCCCCCTGCAATCCCTCGCCCCCTTTTTGATAAATGACATAATGCATAATTTACATTTAGCCATGCAAATTTCCCTGGCAGTAACAGATGCTGCCGTGCATATGGAAAACAGCTATTTGTATCCATTTACTCTTAACAAAAGATTTGTAGATTGACAGAACGTCTGCCTGAAAGAAAGAGCCAGGCACCTATTATATGGCTCGGCAAATGAGCAAGGAACAGACCCCAGTTTGCTTTAAAGTTGGCTCTAATTAGTTTTTTAATATTCCACGTAGCGGGCGGATAATATCTCCTAACGGTTATTTACAATGGGGCGAGATAGAGGCAGGCGGCTGGAAAAGCAGCGTGTTTGCCCCATCTCTTCCCGCGGCTGGGCCGTGTGAAGAGCACGGGTGGGCCAGGAGAAGTTCCCCGCCCCGGTACGGCTCAGCGAGCCCACTGGGTACAGCCTGGCACAATGCAGGCAGGGGCCATGCAGGGCTGACCTATTCTGTAGGTGCCCCTCCATCCTTACCCACAACCCCCCGGCTAATTCAGCCTTGGCTCCCTGCTACCAGCTCACAACCCCCTGTTATCCCTACGCAGGGCTCCCCACCCCCGGCCATCACCCATCAATCCCGACCCAGAACCCCGTTATCCCAGCCCTGAGCTCCCCGCCCCCCCCAAGCTCTGCCAAGGCCCCTGTGACGAAGTGGAGAGTTTTCTTGGTTCTTTTTGGGGTTTTTTAATGGTTTGCATGCAGGGGGGTGGGAGTCAGTTTCCCTGGGCATTACTGGTTTAACGAGACGATGGGAGAGGGAGTTTGTTGGTACAGAGGGCCGGCAACGGAACATGGGGCCCCAGCCAACGGCCTGGAGAATGGAGACCCCAGCGACTGGTGACTGGGAGGCCCAGCTCGGGAGTCACAACCAACCCCAGGGACCGTATGGGGCCAAGAGCGGGCACAAGCTGTGAGTCCGTGACAGCCCCTCAATCCCGATCCACGGTGCACACATGCAGCACCCCCCGCCCGGCTCTTCCAGCCCCCCCCGGCCCCTCCCCGCCGGATCTGCCGCTGCCCCTCCGCCGTGACCTCATTTCTTCCAGCAAAGTCTGAAAGGACAGAGGGGAGAACTTCGCAGGCGTGCACGGAAATAAATAAACAGAACTTGAATCCCAGCCAGCGGCGCCGTGCGGAGCCCTTTGTCGGGATAATTAGAGTTTTGAAATCAAATTGATCAAGTGCCACTCCCCAAGACAAATTACATCCTCCACTCCCTCGGCGCTTCTCCTGCGTGCCCCGCCAGTCCGGGAGAGCGGAGCCAGCTTGCCTCTCCCTGGGGAAAACACGCCGGGCAAGAGCCAGCCGATACCTCTCAGCCCCGGCAGGGGCACACAGCGAGCAGAGGGACGCTGCTCGCTTTCCAGCTGCTGAAACGCACCTCTCAATTGACTGGGGGAAATAGAGGGGCCTTCTTGGGGGGGGGCACATAGATATTGCTCTGTTTAAAGCACTGAAAATTGAACGGCATGGGGCCGGCGGGCTCAGGGGGGCGGGGAATGGGGCACGGGGCCTTTTCCCCTCTAGGGGGCGCTGGTGGGGGTGTTTGGCTCTGAGCGGTGAGGAAGGGACACGGGGCCTTTTCTGTTGGGGGTAGGATGGTCCCGTGTCCCTCTAGGATGGTCCTGGAGTCTCCAGGAATTAAAGATTAATCTTGAATGAAAGATGATGTCGTGATGAAACCTCCAGGAATATGTCCAACCAAAACTGGCAATCCTAGCTGGGGGGAGCCTTCGCCTCCGCGGGGTGGAGAAGGGGGTCTGTGGCTCTGTATTTCTAGGGCACTCCATACAGTCTGGCCCCAGGTTTGGTGGCCATTGCTGTAACCGACTGGAGAAACCTCCCTTCGCAAAGCTGGGAAGAGAACCCAGGAGTCCTGGGAAGCAGAAACTGGCAAGGGTCGGGGGCTTTACCTCTGCACCATTGGGGCCAATTAATTAACCTGGTCCCACCAGAGTGAACCGGAGGCTTTTGCTACACAGCTCCAGCCCCAGCTCCTTTGGGGCGCCCAAGGCCCCTGCGCAGAGCTACCGGATAATGGGGGTGGGCGGGCAAAAAACCCAACAAATGTCAGTTTGGAAATGCTCCCTGGGAGTTGGAGTTCAGGTGCATCATGTGCCCATTTTGCTCTAGGGGCTGGTCCCCCTGGTCAGACTACATCTCCCATGATGCACGATGGTCTCCCCTCCTTTTTCAACGGAGGTGGGGCTCATGGGAGTCCCTGGTTTGGTGCATTGTGGGAGACGTAGTCCACTTGAGGAGCCCAGCACATAGAGCAGGGATGAGCAAACTACAGCCCCGTGGGCCACATCCGGCCCACCAGCTGATTTATTCCGGCCCTTGAGCTCCTGTTGGGGAGTGGAGTCTGGGGCTTGCCCCGCTCCTGTGCTCCAGCCAGGAAGCGGGGTCGGGGGCAGCTCTGTGCAACTCCCGGAAGCAGCGGCATGTCTCCTTTCCTGCTCCTATGTTTAGGGGCAGCCAGGAGGCTCCGCGCGCTGCCCTCGCCCCAAGCACGACCCCCACAGCTCCCATTGGCTGGGAACTGTGGCCAATGGGAGCTGGAGGGTGGTGCCTGAGGATGGGGCAGCTCGTAGAGCCGCCTGGCCGCGCCTCCGCGTAGGAGCCGGAGAGAGGACATGTCGCTGCTTCCGGGAGCTGCTTGAGGTAAGCGCCACCCGGAGCCTGCACTCCTGAGCCCCTCCTGTGCCCCAACCCCCTGCCCCAGCCCCAGCCCTGATCCCCCTCCCGCCCTCCGAACCCCTTGATCCAAGCCCAGAGAACCCTCCTGCACCCCAAACCCCTCATCCCCAGCCCCACCCCAGAGCCCGCACCCCCAGGCAGAGCCTTCACCTCCTCCCGCCAATCCCAATTTCAGGAGCATCCATGGCCCGCCGTACAACTTCCATACCGAGATGTGGCCCTCGGGCCAAAAAGTTTGCCCACCGCTGACACAGAGGAAATCTGGGCTATGAGGCAACAGAAATACCCCAACTCCCAGGGGGCACCAGGGCGGCATTTCCAAACTCAATTATTCTGGGCTCCAGGCATTGGGTTTGGTTTGCTTTTTTCCCCCTGAAAAATCTAATTTTTCCGCAGGAGGCAGATGCTGGCTCATGAAAAATCTCCTGGAGTCAGAAACCCCGTTTCCCAGCCAGCCAGCCCTGCCTGAGGATGGAATGCCTCGCCCGTTCCAGAGGGCAGGCTGGGGGAAGTCCGGACGCCTGGGTTCTCTTGGCTCGGCCACTGATCCGTTGGGTGGCCAAGTCTCCGCCCTGCTCCGTACCTCAGTTTCCCCTCCCACTCGTTGTCCATGTGGCAGCTCATGGGGCCTGCTTCTCTATTGCCCTGGCATTTCACACCCGCCTTTCCCCCTGTGTGTGCCAACGACAGAGCGTGGTGTCGGGATCAGGCTGGCCCCGTCCCAGCAGCGAGCGGTAACAGCTCCTGCCTTCCCTCCCAGCCAGACCCGCGGCTGGATTTTCTGCGCACCAGCCAGCCTCCTCCTCGGTTGTTCATTAGTATAATTAAGCTATGTTTTAATTGAGCTTGGCGATTGCCTCCGCTTTGTTAATTACAGGTGACGATTCGCGCGCCTCGGGCGCCCGTCCGCTGGCCCAGCGCTGCGAGCCCGGCTGGGAAGGGCCCTCGCCCCGGCCCCGGGAACGGCGAAAAGGAGCTGCCGGCCGGAGGCGGTGTCTGAATCGCCCTCCATTTATGGATTCCCTTCCCAGCGCCGGCAGATTTGACAGCTCAGCGGTTTCGGGGAAGAACAAGGCAACTTGAGACTGTTTCTCCCTCGAGATGAAAAGAATTACAGCACCTGACCTCACCAACACACACACGGCAGCCACACAAACACACACACACACACGCCAGACACACACCTAGACACACACACAGAGACACACGCACACACACATCAGCCACACAGATACGTCAACCACACAGTCACACACACCAGCCACACACACACACACAGACACACACACAGAGACACACACGGAGACACACACGCACACACACACACACAGCAGCCACACAGTCACACACACCAGCCACACACACACACAGAGACACACACACCAGCCACACACACACACACAGACACACACACACAGAGACACACACACACAGCAGCCACACACACACACACAGACACACACACAGAGACACACACAGAGACACACACGCACACACAGCAGCCACACAGTCACACACACCAGCCACACACACACAGAGACACACACAGACGTCAGCTACACGGAGACACACTCGCACACACACAGCAGCCACACAGACACACACCCCCCAGCTACACAGAGAAACACACACACAAGCCACACACACACATCAGCCACACACAGACGTCAGCTACATGGAGACACACACACACACACAGCAGCCACACACACAGAGACACACACACTAGCCCCCCCCACAGCCACACATCAGCCACACACACACAGAGACACACACACACAGAGACACACACACTAGCCCCCCCCACAGCCACACATCAGCCACACACACACAGAGACACACACAGACGTCAGCTACACTGAGAAACACACACACACACACACACAGAGCAGCCACACAGACACACACACCCCAGCTACACAGAGAAACAAACACACACCAGCCACACACATGCCAGCCACACACACACACACGCCAGCCACACACACACAGAAACACACACACACATAGACACCCCCCCCAGCTAAACAGACAGACACACACACGTCAGCTACACAGAGACACACGCCAACCACACACACAGAGACACACACACGAGCCCCCCCACAGCCACACGTCAGCCACACAGAGACACACACACACACAGACACACACCAACCACACACACACACACACCAGCCCCTCCGACACACGCCAGCCACACAGAGACACACACACACAGAGACACACACACGAGCCCCCCCACAGCCACACATCAGCCACACAGAGACACACACACACAGAGACACACACACGAGCCCCCCCACAGCCACACGTCAGCCACACAGAGACACACACCAACCACACACACACACACACCAGCCCCTCCGACACACGCCAGCCACACAGAGACACACACACACCCCCCAGCCAGAGCAGCCAGAGGGGAAAATAAATATTCCCGGGGGTGTCGTTTTCACAGCAACCCAGCGACCCAAGGGGGCGAACGCCTCCCCAGTAACTGCTCCCGCCCCCAGCGATTCGACGCCCCCGACCCGGCTCCGCCAGCAGCGATTGGGGAGCCCGGACGAGCCCCCGGGGTCGCTTTGCCGCGCCTGTTTGTGACGTGCGGGCACCCGTGTTGTCAGCCCCTGTGCTGTGACATCACTGTTGCGCAGACAGCCTCTGCCCTACACGGCTTGGGTCCCAGGAGAGTTGGGCGCCTACAGGCCTTTGAGTGCCTGGGCCTTACTGTCTAAACAGACAAGCCAGAGGAAGGGTGGGAGGGGAAACTGAGGCAGGGAGCGGGGCAGCGACTTGCCCATGGTCACACAGGAGGTCTTTGGGAGAGCCAGGAATAGAACCCAGGAGTCCTGGCGGCCTGCTCAGGGCCCTACCCAGCAGGCTGTAAGAGCTGGGATTCCATCCGCCATGAGTAGAGGGCAGCCCATGGGGGATGGATCATTAAACACAATGGGGAAACATACGGGAAGCAGGAGAAGGCGGGGGTCTGCGTGCCTCTGTTTCCCTACATGGGGCCTCTCCCTGCCCCCCACTCCAGGTTCGCACAGGGGATCCACCCTACATGGGCTGAACCCAACCTCGATTTAAATGAGGCCCGCGAGGACGGATCCGCTAGCCCACTGTGTGCATACGGAGGGGTAAACGGGACTGCATTGCTCCCCCCGCAACCCCGATCCAGACGCGGCCCCGCGATGCCACCACCCAGAGCCAGCCGCTGGCTCATACATAAAGAAGAGGTGTCGGGGGGAAAATGAACCCGTCCCAGGGTGACAGGCCAGGGCATGCGGCGGGACAGGAGCAACCAGAGAAAAGGATGACAGGAAACGGGCCCTGTGAATCCCGGCCCCTGCCCCCCACCCCGCTCCCTGCCGATTACTGTGACGTGCGGCAATGCCCCGAACAAGCACCTGGCTGCACCCTGACCCAGGGGAGTTCGGCCCCGTTCCCAGCTCAGACAGGATTTCACGGCACCGGGTGTGTGGCAGGGTGGGAGGAGCGCCCCGTTCCCTGCATTCCCAAGCCTCTTGCCCCGGCCCCTCGGGGGTTTCCGGGTGCGGTTCAGCTGTGATGGGAAATGGCGGGGCCGGCGCTGTGACAAAGTGGGACTGTTCTTAATGTTTTCTCTGAATATTGTGGGGTTGCCTCAGTTTCCCCTAGGCAGTTCTTAAGTCTCTAGGTGGTGGGATAAGAGTGCATGATCATTGCAGAGCCCTAGGGGGCAGGTGTGTGCAGGGGTCTGGACACAGAGAATGGCCGAAACCCTGTTTCCTGGCACCTGGTGACCTGGGCCCTTCCCCCCTGCCAGGTGAGAGCTGAAGGGTTGGAGAACAAAGGAATCCGGTGACCTCCTGGCCCGGGAAAGGGACAAAGCCCAGAGGAGGGGGGGCTGGAGGGAGTTTCAGTTTGGGGGCTGGCTGGGACACGGAGTGAAGGGGAGTGAAGGGCAGACGTGGTGGTCTGGCTCACTGCCCCCCAAAATGGACCCAGCTGAGGGGTCCTGTTCTCTGCACCTACAAGCTCTGTTCTAGACCGTGTTCCTGTCGTCTAATAAACCTTCTGTTTTACTGGCTGGCTGAGAGTCCCGTCTGACTGCGGAGTTGGGGGGCAGGACCCTCTGGCTGCCCCAGGACCCTGCCTGGGCGGACTGGCTGTGGGAAGCGCACGGAGGGGCAGAGGAGGCTGAAGGCTCCGGGGTCAGACCCAGGAAGGTGGAAGCCGGGTGAGCTTCTCGCCCTGGGGACAGGCTGCTCAGACAGGAGGGTCCCCCAGAGTCCTGCCTGGCTTCGTAGGGAGCCGTCCTGGAGCATTGCCTGGGGACCCTGTGACAGGCACATGAATAAAACAGGCGCATGGATTTGGGGGACCCAGAAAACCAGTGGCAAAGGACTCCTGGGTTCTTTCCCTGCTCCTGGGGGGAAGCGTGCGGCCTGGTGCATAGAGCGGGTGTGCTGGGAGCCAGGACTCCTGGGTTCTGTTCACAGCCAACTCACTGCGGGACCCCAGGTGGGTCCCATCCTCCCCCCCCACCACAGCGCCTCAGTTTCCCCATCTGCAAAATGGTGAGGAAGCTCCTTCTGCCTCCCATCCTGCGGCTCTCGGAGCCCCTCGGCTGGAAGGAGAGAGGTTGATTATTAATAATCCTAATAAATTATGGACAGCAGAGAAATTAGAGATGGGAAGAGACCAATTAGCAGCGCGATAGCTGCTAAGAATGCATTTGGGACCAGCTATAAACAGCCCGGACGCAGGGAGACAGACGGGGCAGGGGGTCAGACAGCTAAAGGGGGGTCATGAAAACAGATTTTCCTCCAGGCCCCTGTGAAGTCCCCCAGCGATGCAATCCCCCCCCCTCCGGCCAGTATCCCCCAGCAGACCTGACCACCCCCCATCTTCTGTGCAACAATTAACTTTGCATCCTGTTGCATTTAGCAGCCCGGCTCAGGGCTTGGCCTCCCCCAGGCTCCGGTGATGGGCGCTGCTGGGGAACCCCCATCTGCAGCAGGGAGGGAGGGTCCCCAAGAGGAAAGCCAGGTGGTGATGGGGGGAGGGGGCTCCATATCCAGGCAGTCCTTGGATCAACATCTTCTAGGAGGGCAGATGATGGACAGGGAGCTTGCGAGCCCTCAGCTCCCCCAAGCTCCCCGAGCGGCCAGGGTGGGGCCCTCACCAGCCGCCCCCTGGATCGCCCTGCTGGGAGCCAGCCAGGGACGCTGGCCTGGCAGGCTCCTCACACGGCAGCTGCCGAGCCGGGTGTTTTACAACCACTCCAAAAATATTAGTCAAGATGAGGGAGGATCGGCGCTCGGAGGAGCGAGGGGTCGGCACGGCGGATTTATCATTGCGAAGTGGGTTTTTCCCTCTCCCCCTCCCCGTGATGAAGTGCTTCATTAACGGGAGATGCGGCATCTCGGCTGCCGTGCCCAGGGGAGCGGATAGGCCGGCGTCTCCCACGCCTGACAGCCCTGTGGAGCCTTCGCAGGCCCCAGCTCTGCAGGGAGGAGGGTGCTGGGATCGGGGCCTGACCTGGGTCATTGCTACCAATCAGAACGTGTCCCTCTGCCCGCAGAAGGCCACGAGCAGCATCACTCACCCGCTTTTCCGGATGGGGATACCGAGGCACAGAGCAGGGAGTAGAACCCAGGGCTCCCAAGAGTCAGACGTGCTCTATCCACTAGGCCACCCAGCCCCGATCAGGACCCCATTGCACCAGGCACTGTCCAGACAGACAGACAGGCCCTGCCTGGACATGCAGACAGACAGACAGACCCTGCCTCGCCGTGCAGACAAACAGATGGACAGCCCCTGTCTTGACACGCAGAGAGACAGACAGCCCCTGCCTCACCATGCAGACAGACAGACGGACAGCCCCTGCCTCGCCGCGCAGACAGACACGCGGACAGCCCCTGTCTCGCCGTGCAGACAGATGGACGGACAGCCCCTGCCTCGCCGCGCAGACAGATGGACGGACAGCCCCTGCCTCGCCGTGCAGACAGATGGATGGACAGCTCCTGCCTCGCCGCGCAGACAGACAGGCGGACAGCCCCTGCCTCGCCGCACAGACAGATGGACGGACAGCCCCTGCCTCGCCGCGCAGACAGATGGACGGACAGCCCCTGCCTCGCCGCGCAGACAGATGGACGGACAGCCCCTGCCTCGCCGCGCAAACAGATGGACGGACAGCCCCTGCCTCGCCGTGCAGACAGCCAGGCGGACAGCCCCTGCCTCGCCGTGCAGACAGCCAGGCGGACAGCCCCTGCCTCGCCGTGCAGACAGCCAGCCAGGTGATTCTCAGGCCAGCACAGAGGCAGGGACTTGGCCCCGGTCCCGCAGGAGGGGAGCAGCGGGGGTAGAAGTCGAGTCCCAGGCCAGCCCAGCACGTCACCCACCCTCCTAAAGGCTGCACCTCCCGTGCACAGGCCGGGGGAGGGCGGGTAGCGCCAGCCTACGCTGGCCACGCACCAGGGCTCTTCTCCCTTGTCCTCGCTGGGGTTTTCCACCCGCCGGGGTCTCCGGCGCTGCAGGGCCCCCATAGTCAGGTGATGATGATTCAGACGGATTCGGGGGGGTGGGGGTGGGGCGGGAAAAAGGCAAAAAACAGATGAGCCCCAACCGTGGGATTCTCATCCCCACGTCAAATCGGGGAAATTGAGCTACCAGGATTTCCCCGAGGCCATGACAGAGCTGGGATTAGAACCCAGATCTAGGCTCCCGGCCCCCCCCTGCTCTGACCATTAGACCCCACTCCCCGGGAGAGAGAACCCAGGAGTCCTGCCCCCCCCCCGGCTCTAGCCACTAGACCCCACTCCCCTCCCAGCACTAGGATAGAATCCAGCATCCTGGCTCCCACCCACCCTCCCCCGCTCCCATCTCTGCTTTCTAGGTGGCCCCGTGGGCGCAAGCTGTTCTGTCTGGAGCCTGCCACAGTGGAAGGTGTTTCCCGGGGAGCTGCCTGGGGCTTTGGGGCTTTCTATGGAGGCAGCTTGGCCTAGCCCAGTTCCTGCGGCCTAACGCCAGAGGTCGCCTCCCTGCCTCAGTTTCCCTCTATGTAGAACAGGGAGAGCGATACTGCCCCGTGGCCAGGAACGAAGGGCTCCCCTGGTGCCCCCCGACAGACAACCTCTGTATCACTAACAGCTCTGCCGGTGCCCCTCAAACCTGACCCGTAGCCCCCTGCTATCCCACCCCCGGCTTCCCCCCATCCAGCTCGGCTGGTGCCCCTCACTCCCGACCTGCAGCTTCCTGCTAGTCCAGCTGTGGGTCCCCCCCACGACTCTGAGTAACTGACTCAAGAAGAGGATATCTGCAGTACCATCTGGTTTGTCTGTTCTCACGTTTCCGGGCTCAGGGGGCCAGGAAGGAGCCACACGCCAGCACAATCAGTCACACCCCTGACCATGGGGGAACAGAGCTGCCGTTTCTAGCCATCGGCTATCGATCAGAGCGGAGGGCTGCATCGAACGGGCCGCTGGTCCGATCCGCTTTGGCAAAGCCAGGCCCGCAGAAGGCCAAGCATCCGAATTCAGCTGCACAGACAGCTTGGTCCAGACCCCTGCGCCCGAGCCTGGCATCTCTGCGTCTCCATTGCCGTGTTTTATTTGGGACTGTCAGGACATTTTTCTCCATTATTTATTCTTTTCCTTCTTAATGAATCTCCGATTGTCTCCTGGTGTTATATGGGTCGGCTCATACCGGATCAGAGCCCGGCGCCACAAATCTTCGGGTCTTTCCGTGTGTGTGTGTGTGGATCTAGCAATCATAAAAAATTCATTCCATCCCAAGCAAACAAACAATAAACAAACAGCCCATAATTAAATGGTGAATTAACGGGGGATATTTCATGCCTCGGCAGCGTTCTGCTGAGGGATGAGCGCGTCGAACGGGGCGGTTTGTCACTACACGGGGCGGTATGGGATACGCAGCAGGTGCTTCGCCTGGTGCTGAAATGCAGCCCCTTCTGGGGTGGGGCAGCGGCTTAGAAGCTGCTTGGGAGAGCTGCCCGGAGATCCCTCAGCCAGGGCTGGACTGCAGCTGTTTCGGGGGCGGGTTAACAACACAGTGACAACCCTGCACAAGGCTGCTTCACCTGGCCCCAAAACTGCGGCCACTTCTGGGGCAGCGCCCGGCCCGCGGTTAACAGTCCCCCCGCAACGCAGCCACAGCGGGAAGGACTAAGGCACCCAGCTGTCAATGCGGAGGAGCAGGGCGGCCGGGAGGCGGCTGGGAGGCCGGGGTTAACAGCACTGACTTGCAATCAGCACCTACAGCATCTCTGATGAATTCCAATAATGAGGCCTCTGGTTTCTGTCTCATCCAGAAGATGGAGATGCAGCATCTCTCTGAGCACTCGCCTCCAGTTGTTTTTCTGCAGTCGGCAGCTCGTAAAGCTGCCCTCCCCGGCTCCTGTTTCACGTTAGGTATTGGCTATTATACGGGGATAATATTTTTTGATTCCCTCCCCCCCGGTGCTACAATCCTCACCAAGCAATTGCGCTTCATTCCCAAGCTGTCACCAGCTCCCTGCGAGAAAAATGAGCTCAGGACAGGTGCAAGCTCCACTCATTCCCTGCAAAGCTCACCAGAGCCCGGGGCCTGTCTCCCCGGGTCGGCCCCCCTTTTCCCATCGCCCCCCGCCCCGCAGACAGCTCTGGGAGCGGGGGGGAAGCAGGGCGCCAGGGGTGCTCCAGGGGACACTTTTTGCATCGCGCTTTGGGGTGCGTGCGAAAGAGAGACGCAGCGTCGACGACACCGGCGAAGCTGGGTGAAGCCGGGTGGGGCTGAGGGGATCGGTTGGATGGAGAAGCCCTAGGAGAAGGAAAAGCGTTCGAGTCTCTGGCTGGAGAAGAGTTTCCGTCCCAAATCTCTGGGCACCTCCCCGTTTGCGAAAAGCCCATTCCCGGCCCAGCCGCAGACCTGGGCTCGCTCCTCGCTTTACCATCCGCGCCAGCGTCTCCTCCTGCTCGCCGCAACAGAGCAGGGTGCCCTCCAGCCAGCCTCTGCAGGGGGCAGAGCCCAGACACCACCTAGGATGGTCCCTGCCCAGAGGAGGCCATATCTATGCACCCTAAAGGCCAAGCAAGTCTTAGCGTGTTTATTTCGCACCCGCCCCTCCTTTATTTGCATTGTGGGGTGCCATTGTGCTGCACAGACACGCGAGGGCTCACGGATTAAACAGTCTGAGGGTGGAAGGGGGAAACTGAGGCACGGTGGGGGGGGGTGGTTTGCCCGAGGTCACGGGGCAGAGGCGGGACTGGAACCCAGGTCTCGCGAGCCTCCGCCCAGTGCTCTAGCCACTCCACAACACTGCTCTCCTTGCTTTTGTCTCATTGCCAAGCCGGTCGCCCAGGGCAGCTCGCCCTCCCCCGCAGCCCTGGTGCCCATGCGCGGCGGCACGGGGGTTCGCGCGGGGGCTGCTACTATCTCAAATCCAATTTCCCTCTTGTTTGTGCTGCAGAGGGGGCTTTTTCCCCCCTCTCTTCGCTTTGTTATTTTAATGGATTCTTTATTCCAATCGCCGGTGACACATCGGGTGGAAGGAGAGATACCGCATCAAATTGGATTCGCCGCGGCTCTCCCCCGGCTTTCGGGGAGGGGGGCAGGGCGCCATTCCAAATCCAGCTCGCTTAGCCCCTCCTGCGGATGGGCACAAGGGGCCCCAGGCCTGGGAGATGGGGCCCAGGATTAATTGCCACCTGCATCTGGAAACCAATTCAAACCCACCCCCCCTGCCTTCGAGGGGTCCCGGGGCCAGGCAAATGAGGGGTGCATCTTATTAGCCTTGGCTGTCTGATGTAAGCGGGATGAGGCAGATGGACCCCGAGAGCCGAGATCTGGCTTTGGGGTGTCTCTGAATTGCATTGTGGGATCAAAGGCAGGGGTCTCGGCGTCTGCTCTGAGATGGTCGACGTTTCGTGATTCTCCTGGACTCCTCCGGGGCCGGAGGCCTGTGATGTCACCGCTGTGTCCGACACACGTGAGTGATGTCACGCTCGCGTCAGTGAGGTCACATGTGTCATCCTGCCCGCGTCGGTCGGCGAGGGCGCCCCGGGGGCGTCTCACGCACCCCGCTGACGTCACACCCCGGGGCAACGACCTCATACCCCGCGCATCCGTGAGGTCAGACCTTTGCCCATCACAGCGTCGCCGCAAGCGGCCAGCGACCCTCTCGGGGCCCAAAGAGGAGCCGGGGGCCTGGAATTGCTCCCCCCGCCCCCCGCCTGCTGCCGCGTGGGTGAGCACACCTGGCCGCCAGCGCCGAGGGGAGGGGCCCACCGCCATTCCTCAGCCCCTGGGCGCACCTTCATTTAAAGCCTGTTATCCGCGTAATCCCGCCCATTAACCAATGGGGCTCAGCCTGGCAAGTGCTGGGAGTGCCCCCCCCCAGCACCCCGGGAACCATTGATGGAGCGAGCAACACGGGGAGGGGAGACCGGGCACGATCCGGGCTCCAGCCCCTCAGCAGAGCCCCCTGGCTGCACCCCAGGATGACGGGGAGGGGGGGGTCGCATCACCTGATGTGCTGCATCTCTGCATGCCTGAGTCTTCCCTCCCCTCGTCTCTCACCCTGCCAGCACCCGGGGGCCCAGCTGCCCCGCTTCAGTGGGCTTGCTTCCTCCCGGATCAGGGATGTGGGTGGAAAGGAGACTGGGCTACCAGGGGGCTGCGGGTCGGGAGTGAGGGGCACCGGCAGGGCTGGGTGTGGTGGGGGGGGGTGTTCGGATCCAGACTAAAGGGCGGGGCAGGCCGGGCGGGCAGGGGCTGGTTCCTTTATTCAGTGCGGTTGTTGCGATCGAGCAGAAAGAGCAGGGGGCATTTTCTGTCCGCGACTGCATAATTAACACCAGCCTGGCCCCCGTCCCGCACCATCGATCCCCCCGGAGTGAGATCCAGGCCCTGGAAGCTGCGGTTTCGAAAGCGCCTTTTATAAATAACCCGGGTCACCAGCTGCCAATTGCTTGAATGCAGCCTCGTGCAATGGAATAAACGTGACAGGGGCTTCCGTCGCTGTGACAAAGAGACGAGCCGCGAGACGGCTGAGCGGAGTGGAACACGCCCGCCGGCTGATAGAGCCCGACACACGCACACAGATACCCCCCGACACGCACAGATACCCCCGACACACGCAGCGAGATACCCCCCGACACACGCAGCGAGATACCCCCCGACACACGCAGCGAGATACCCCCTGTCGCATGCAGAGAGATACCCCCGACACACGCAGTGAGATATCCCCAACACACGCACAGATACCCCCTGTCACACGCAGAGAGATACCCCCTGACACACGCAGCCAGATACCCCCGACACACGCAGCCAGATACCCCCGACACACGCAGCGAGATACCCCCTGTCACATGCAGAGAGATACCCCCTGACACACGCAGCCAGATACCCCCCGACACGCACAGATACCCCCTGACACACGCAGCGAGATACCCCCTGTCGCATGCAGAGAGATACCCCCGACACACGCAGTGAGATATCCCCAACACACGCACAGATACCCCGTCACACGCAGCCAGATACCCCCAACACACGCAGCCAGATACCCCCGACACACGCAGCCAGATACCCCCTGACACACGCAGCCAGATACCCCCCGACACACGCACAGATACCCCCCGACACGCACAGATACCCCCTGACACACGCAGCGAGATACCCCCTGACACACGCAGCGAGATACCCCCTGTCGCATGCAGAGAGATACCCCCGACACACGCAGTGAGATATCCCCAACACACGCACAGATACCCCCTGTCACACGCAGAGAGATACCCCCTGACACACGCAGCCAGATACCCCCGACACACGCAGCCAGATACCCCCGACACACGCACACAGATACCCCCTGACACACGCAGCGAGATACCCCCCGACACACGCAGCGAGATACCCCTGACACGCAGATACCCCCGTCACACGCAGAGAGATACCCCCGACACACGCAGCGAGATACCCCCCGACACACGCACAGATACCTGACACGCACACACAGATACCCCCTGACACGTGCAGCGAGATACCCCCGACACACGCAGAGAGATATCCCCTGTCACACACACAAAGATACCCCCGACACACGCAGCCAGATACCCCGTCACACGCACAGATACCCCCCGACACACGCAGAGAGATACCCCCGACACGCACAGATACCCCCAACACACGCAGCGAGATACCCCCTGACACACACACCCCCTGACACGCAGATACACCCTGGCAGAGACACACAAACACACAGATACACTCTGACACCCCCCCCCCAAATCTTTGTAGACGCACGCCCCGGCCCTTGTGGTCTGGGAGCAGTTCCTGGGCTAAGAAGCTACATTCTAATATTAATCCTGTTACCACTGGAAATCCATTATTAGTCATTAGTACCGTTGAGTCAATTACAAGACACGGCCCATAGTTACACGCATTGATTGTACTTGCCAGGCTGATACCGTGTGTTAATTAAATCTGTTACCAATGCTCTGATCACGGTGGGCGCCGACTCTTGCTAAAGAATGAGCGTTTGTTAGCATATGTAAATGGCACATTGGCCTGGCGCGGGGCCCAGGAGGGGCTGGGACGGGGGGGGCTCAGGATCGACTTCCCTCGGCAGAGTGGTCTCCCAATCCCCAAAGGGACCCGTTCGCTAAAACGTTTGCAGGCTCCTGCCTTTGGCCCGGTGTTTCTGGGCCCCCGTCCTGGCAGCTCGCACGCCCGAACCCACGCTGGCGTGCGTGTGCATCAGGGCACTCCCCGACGTGCATCCACCAATGTGCACGCATGCCCCGACGCCTGCACACGCATGTGAACTCACACACTCGTGAACACACACACAGAGACACACGCACGCTCAAAGAGGGGAGACGCAGCAGGGACCCACCCTTCCCACCCCTGGGTGCCCCGTGGGGCAGGAGCTCAGTCACACCCCTACTTTGCAAAGACCGGGGGGTCCAGGTGTCATTGTCCTTATGCAAAAGGCAAAGCTAGATCCCAAACAGCCCCCCGCCCCCGGAGCAAGCCAGACCTTGTCCTGAACTGCCCGGGACGCAAAGCCCAGGGGGAGGGTGAGGCTGGAGACAACAGGCCCCCTTCTGCCCAGCCTGGCAGGGCCTGCAAACTCGGCTGCAAGGCAGATGGGTAAACCAGACTCCAAAGACCCAGCGGGAGAGCCAGGAAAGACACCGATGTCCCGGAGCCTGGAGAACAGCCTCCAAACGGCCCAGGTGAACGGCGCAGTTACCGCCGGGACCCAGGCCCGGCGGGTTCGCAGAAGGGGGATGCAGGGAGTGACGGGCGTGGGGAGGGCTCGGCGAGCCAGCATAGCTCATGCTTGGAGGCAGGGCTGGGCTGAGCCGTTGGGCTGAGCCGGGCAGGGATGGGGATGCAGCAGTCGCTGGACCCCGGGGTTGACGAGACGACGGCAGGGACAGATGGAGCCATGATCTGCTCCATTGCGGCTGGGGGATGACGGGTGGCGGGTCTCATCCACCACCGAGGGAGGGGGGAATCAAGGGCAGGGTGGGCCTCGGGTCTGATCAGGCGAGGAGAAAGGAGACAGAGCCGGGATGGCAGGGAGGCGGGGTGCTGGGGCTCTGATCCACCATTGCTGGGAGGCAGGATACCGGGCTAGATGGGCCCCACCCCAGGACGGACCGCAGAGCAGCAAGCAGCCCCTGCCCTGTCCCGGAGGGGGGTCTTCAGGAATTGAGGGGGAAATACCCAGCCCAGCCCACAAGGAATCCTGGGCAACGGGCAACAGCCAGGAGAGCTCCCTCTGCAGCCCCCTGCCCGGGGCGGGGGGTCCCCCCCAAAGCAGGGCTTTGCCAGGGCGGCCAGCTTATTTCAGGTGCACGGCGGCCTCTAGTGGCAAGCGTGTGTATGGCTGGGCCGGCTGCAGACACATGAACCCCCAGAGCTGAACGCAGTTTGCAGGTCCCTGCATAGCAATGGACAGGCTGGGAAAATGCTGGGGGGGGGGGTTCCTATCCCAGACACCCCCTCACTGTCTGTGTGGGGGGGGGGGCTGCTTTGAGTCTCTGCTCTGCCTGACATAGTATGGGCCTTAGACCATGAACTGCATTAAATTATCCATCCCCCCAGCCGCCATCATAGACTCATAGACGATTAGGGTTGGAAGAGACCTCAGGAGGTCGGGGTCCCGCAGGGGTCCGCCCCAGGTCTGGTACTAGTCAGCCAAGCAGGGAGGGTGTATTGACCGGGGTCCCGCAGGGGTCCGCCCGGGTCTGGCACTAGTCAATATTTTATCAATGACTTGGATAACGAGGTGGGCAGGGCGCATATACAATGTGCAGAGGCCTCCACACAGGGAGGGGTTGGAAGCGCTGGGGAGGCCAGGGTTAGGAGTCACAATGGGCTGGTCGAATTGGAGACCTGGGCTGCCATCAACAAGATGAAATTCAATAAAGCCAAGTGCAAAATGCGACCCTCGGGAAGGAAAAACCAAGCGCCCAGCTCCACACGGGGGACTATCTGGCGAGGGGGTCGCACTGCTGCGAAGGAGTCGGGGGGCAGAGCGGCTCACAAATCGAACCCGAGTCAGCCGTGCGAAATGAGCCGTGCGCAGCGGTTGTGAAAAAGGCTGGTGTCATCCCAGGGTGTGTGGACGGGAGCGTCGTGCGTCAGACCCGGGGGGTAACTATCCTGCTCGACTCGGCCCTGGGGAGGCCTCGGCTGGAGTCTGGGTCCGGTTCTGAGCCCGCACGTGACGAGAGAGGTGGATAAATTAGAGAGTCCAGAGGAGAGCGACGAAGACGATCCCGGAGCCGTGCGGGAAGGTTAAACCCCGGGGCAGGCTTAGTCCTGAGAAGAGAAGCCGGAGGGGGGCCGGAGAACAGGGGCTGTGTTAGGGGCTGTGATAAAGGGGCTGGTGATCGATTGTTCTCCGTGGCCACTGGCAGCAGGACAAGAACACTGGGCTTCACCTGCAGCGAGGGAGAGTCCGGTTGGATATTAGGCAAAACTTTCTAACTCCCAGGGCAGTTCAGCTCTGGACTCGGCCCCAGGGAATCCCCATCAGTAGAGGGTTTAAGAGCAGGTTGGACAAACCAGTCAGGGCTGGGCTGGATTTATTGGGTCCTGCCTCAGCGTGGGGGGGTGGGGTGGGGGGGCAGGGTGGGGGGGCTGAGCTTGTCCTCTTGAGGTCCCTCTCGAGTTTTCTGATGCTCTAGCATCCACCCCTGCCCTGCCCCTGTCTCCATATGGCCCCCTCCCTCGGCTCAGCCCACATGCGGCCCCCCAGCAGATCAGACATCCCTGCCTGCGATTTGTCAGCCAGCTCCTGCCTCTCGCATGGTGACGTCACCCAACCCACAAATGGAGCCAAGGAAGGAGACGCCAAAGGGCCCCAGCGTCAGAAGCCACTTCCAGGATCATGAATCTGAATCCAGGCCCAATCTTAGTGCTTTGCATGAATACTGTGTGTGCGCCTCAGTTTCCCTGGGTTCTGCATGTTTAACAAGGTGGCGGGAGAGGGTTTGCAGTTGCAGAGGACCAGGTGTGACCTCGCTTAGTAGCCAGGACCCCAGACAACGGCCTGGAGATGGGGGACCCTAGCGACTGGTGACCGAGAGGCCCAGCCCAGCTTGGAAGTCAGCCGGTTCTGGCCAGTGGGAGGATGGAGCTGTGAGTCCGTGACAACTGGCCACCCCATTCCTGGTGGCTACAACCAGGTCACTGCCCCAGGCTCTAATTAGCCACATTTCACAGCTGGGGAAACTGAGGCCCACAGAGACTAAGGGACCGGTTTGCGAACAAGTCCCCCAGCAGGACCCGGCCATCCCTGCGTGCCTCCGTTTCCCCGTCTGGCTCCCAAGGAGGATAAAGACATCACCTTCCGGCCCGGGGGGCCCTATGCAGCTTGCAGGACCCACACTAGCCGAGCTGCCGGCGCTACAAGCCCCCGGTCCCTTCCAAACGGCAGGTGAGAGCCAGCGAGAAAGAAACCCGGACTTGTCAAAGCACAATTCCTCCTCTCGACAAAGTACCCCAGAGAGATGGGATGCCGGCTCGACCTTCAGCTGACCTTCAGCTGCCTTGCCAATTAGGCCTTTTCCAGAGGTGCTTATTGCTAAACAATGAACTCCTCATCAGCCCGGCGCCGGGGACCCGGCTCTGACAGCAAAGCATTATTATCCTCAGCAATTACAGCCATGCAAAGAAATCTCAGCCTTCCCCGCCTGTTAATTACTTATTTTGACAGTCTTTATATGTCACGCAACAAAAGGCGAGAGGGGGAAAAAAAACAAAAAAAACCCCCGTGTGAAGCCCCTTGCAGGGAAAAGTTTCTGAATTTCTTGGCGGCTTGGCCTTTGATTTCATTCCTCCCCAGGCATCGGCGCAGCCGAGCCGGCCTGTCATTGCCAAAGACCTGGGGAGTTGCATTTAGCGCCTCCTAGCTTTCGGCAGAGGACTGGGACCCCTTGGGCGTCACTGCCGTGGGGTCCTGATGGCAGGACGGGCCGTGCTGCGGGAGGGAGGATCTGGGGACTTCGCTAGGAAACGAAACTCTGTTCACAGCGATTGTGATTCAACTGCGAAGAGGGAGAATTTTTGGACCTACTGGACCTGAGGCAGATTTGAACTGGTGACGTCTAGAGGAGATTCAGGGTTGGTGTTTATTAGGTGTATTACTCCCGCTCCTCCTAGCAGGCAGAGGGGAAGGGTTGCCTAGTGGTTAGCATGCCAGTCTAGGATTTAGGAGACCTGGATTCAAATACCTGCTCTGCCACAGGCTGCTTGTTTGACCTCTGGCAAGTCACTTAACTTTCCCCCTACCTAACGTGTGAGGATCGATATATTAGAAGTTATGGGGCACTCATGCACCTGCAATGCGTCGGAAGAGGGCAGCACTGGCCGTCTGTCCCTGCCTCAAGGAGCAGGCACCAGCCAGGCCGGCACTTGGTTAACTCTTTATGCTGCCCCAGTCAGTACCCAGGTTGGCATAAGCTCCCCCTGCCTGGCCTTCATCCCAAGACAGGCTCGAAATCCAGCCAATGCCTCCTCCTTTGGGGCTGCTCAGCCCGCACCCTGGGTCCTCTGTGCCCAGGGAGCCCCTCCCAGCTCCCTTACAGCTGGCTGGGGTAATGTCAGCCTAAAACCACTTCAGCCTTTCCCAGCTGGTCCCAGCGTGGGCTGTACAGATACTTATAGCCCAGCCAGTGCCTGCTCCCGGGGCCGGCCGCGTGTCTGATCTTCCAGCAGCTCCCCCGCTCCCTGCCCCCCCCGCTCCCCGCCAGGGCCAAGCCTGCTGAGCTCACATGCCCGGGCAGCCCCTGGCACGCAGCCCTGGCGCTTCGCTTCACCGGGGGTCACGCTGGGTCCCCATTAAGGAGAAGCAAAGCCCAGCAGGTGATGCTGTCCTCGGCCCCCACCCTGGTGACCCTCCCCTTCCCGGTGACGAATGCAGGGACTAGCGGCTGCAAAATCAATTCCCATCCCAGCCAGGACACGAAGGGAACGTGGCCAATCAGGGCTGCGGCTCCAAAACCAATGTGTGTCATTTTTCTTACTGAACTTCATAATAGGAAATCAATGGCCGATCGTGTGCTCCTAGCTCATCCCTCCCTCCAGGGAGCCAGCCCAGCCCCCCGCCTTTGGGGGGGAGCCAGGACGCCCCCCAAGGCCCAGCTCTCCCCCCTTATTTCAGCCCCAGCTGTGCCCTCCCTCGCCCCACGGCTCCAGACGCCGAGACGTCTCCGCTGCCTCGTGACCACACCCTTGTCTTCTCACCCTGCGCCCGGCTCCTTTTGCACTCACACCAAGTCCCTCTCTGCCGTTCTGCCGGGCTGCGGCGGGCCGGCGCTCTGCGTTGCAGAGACCCGGCTGGTTTTCGTGAATCGCCTCGTGTTGCATTGCGCCCTGAGCTGCGGAGGGCCTCGCAGGGGGTTGCAATGCAGCTAACAAAGCGTCGCACTGCATCGCATTGCGTTACGGGGCCGCCAGATTTGTGTGGCCCTGGCTAAGGGTCGTGCGTGCTCGCCCGTCGCATTGTGCTGTGTTTCACTGAACGGCATCGTAGGGTGTTGTGTTATAACGGGACGGCTGCTTTGTGCCGTGATGTTGCATTGCCCTGAACGGCACGAGCGTGTGTTGTTACATCCCAGTGCAACCTTCGATTTCCCTGCATGGCGTCGCACTGGTTCGTGCTACATCATCCTACGTTGCTTTGCATTACAGTGCCTGGGGGTCGGCGTCACGCTGCGTTGCATTCGGCTGCGTGCGGCCACTCGCCGTCACGCCACGTTGCCGCATTGTCCTGCCCTGCCTCGCCTTTCGGGGCCGCTCCGCACGGGGCGTGTTGCATTTCTCTGGCTGCACGAGGCTCGGGTGCGGATGGCAGGCTGGGTGGCATTGTGGCACACGGCGTGGCATTGTTGTGCGACCTTGTGTCACACCCCAGCTGGTTGTGCGGCGTACGCACAACTCCAGCGGTGCGAAGAAGAGGCAGGGGAGGGACAAAAAAAAAAAAAAAATTTAAATGAACCAAGGTCTTTCCTAAGTCGGTCGTGTTTTGTCTGCACTCTCGGCAAAGCTCCTTCCAAAAATCCTTCCTTTTCCTTCCGATTAGTTCAAGTGACGGGCAATAATTATGGGCCAATTAGCCTGTTAAATGCAGATTCCTTTTTAAAGTGCCTTTTTTGTCACTACCTGGGGCTGTCCCACCCCAGCTGAGAGTTCACGCCAATTAATTGGTATCTTAAAGGGCCAGCAGCCAAAGCCGGGGTTTTTTTCCCCGCACACGTACAAACAGCGCCTGGTGTGTGTGGATTTTGTTGCAGCCCTCGGTTGTTGGCAACCCCGCCCAGCAGCGTGCAGCCCCGGTTCTGTCGCCACCGGAACAGATGGATTTTCCTCGGGAAACTTGAAACGAACGCGGCGGCTGGTGCCTGTTTGTTCCCTTCGTATCTCGGCCCCAGCCACGCATCGTAAATGGGGCCCCCGCTTTTCAGTCAGGGCCTGGGGTCTGTGTAAACAGCCCTGGGGGGATTCTCCACACAGGGGGGCTTCACTGGCTGGCGTGGAGCAGGGTACAGGCTCCACACCCCACTTCTGGCTCCTAGAGTGGGGGGAGGGATCAGGGGCGCAGCTAGACCACAATGCACTGCGTGGGTATTCGCTGCGTCTAGAGCATAAGTTAGAGCAGCCCGAGGGTTGCTCTACTGTGCACCAGAGGCTGGGTCAGGCTGAGACTAAGAAGTGGTGTAAAGACCCCTTGACTGAGAATCAGGCTCCAGCGTTTCTGTTTTAACTAGAGCAGATCTCGAAGATCAGCCCTGGATACATCAGCCCAATGGCTAGTTACCCTCAGCATTAAGATTTCACACTTTATTTCCAGTCTGGATTTCTCTCGCTTCAGCTCCCAGCCCTCAGCTCCTGTTAGACCTTTGTCTGCTGGATTGAAGAACTCATTATCCAATTTCTCTTCCCCACGACGGGTTGTGAGCATGTCACCCCTTCACCTTCCTTTGGATAAGCTCAGCTGGCAGCCCGCAGGAGCCCAATCACGCCAAGGCAACTTCTCCCTTCTTTTAATCATTCTTGTGGCTCTTCTCTGAACCCTCTCCAATTTATCAGCCTCCGCCTTGAACCGGGGCCAGGATTCCAGCAGCGGTTGCACCGGTGACAAATGCAGAGAGAATAAAACCTCCCCTCCAACGGCAGAACCATTCGAGACCGTCCAGACCCAACACGGCTTCTGTTGTCTCGTTTCAATCCCACAGCAACGGAGCAGGGGCGGTTTATCAAGAACCCACCGACACCATGGTGGACAATTCAGAGAGCGGCCGTCCCAAGACGCTTTCGAAAGGTAAAAGAGTCCTTCCCACTCCAGCAGCCTGGCAGATCCGTGAGGCCGGGAGCGGGCGGCCAAGCAGCCGGGAATACACCGTGAAATGCACAGGAAAAGAGCTGGGTTTTTACATTTATTTTAATTCAGGTCCATTCCAAAACCCAGGCTGGAAGAGTGAGACTTACCTGCTTCCCTCCATCAAAAACAAACAAAACCCCAGCTGTCTGAGAAGCGTTAAGGAGTCCTGCCAGGCAGGTACGGAGTCTTATCTGACAGGGACAGGTGGGGAAACTGAGGCAGGGAAAGATGAAGGGACTTGGCCAAAGCAAATCAATGGGAACGGGACCCAGGAGTGCGGGCTCCAGAAGGTTCCTCACAAATTTACCATGAGACCATCCACCCGTCCGGCTTTTTGGTTACTCAGCTGTACAGCACCTGGCGCAGCAGGGCCCTGGGCCGCCGAGGTGTCTCTGGGATATTAATCACCGGTGCTGCAGGCAGCCGCTAGCCGCCCCCCCCCCCCCTTGTTTTGCAAGGTCCTCGAGCCGCTTTGCGCCACCTGAGTGAGGGGGCCGCGGGGGAGGGCGAGCAAGCGAAGCCCTGGCACATCCCAGCGTCTCGCAGCTGTTCCCCAAATGCCGCCAGCCCCAGCTGTAGGCGCAGTGAGCCCAGGCGAAGCGTCAATTAGCTGGAACCGCTCTTCCCCACTGGGCTGCCACCGAAACCCACATAATTACCGGCAGTGCCAGGAGCCAGGTACAGTCGCGCGGGCCTAATTGAGTGTTTACGGGCTGTACACAGGCAAGGGGAAAATAAAACCCACAAAGCTCCCCCCTCCCGCCCACAGAGCACCGTGCACATCAGCTGCCTAATTGCACATTTGACATTTTCGGGGCTTGGGGAGCGGGGTGGGGGGGGGGAGCGGAACCTGCAGGATCCGTCCACACAGAGCTGGATCAGGCCCCTGGGGGTGGAGGTGGGGGGGGCTGGTTTGTTGTTTTCAGGGTCTTTAGAGGAGGGGTCTGGGGGCCTGGTTCAGTTACCGAGGGAGGCAGGGGTTGTTAGAAGAGACGGGTGCAGGCATTTGTCTGGAATATCCAGCCCTCTGGCTGTATTCAATCCGACTCAGCGGTCCATCCAATCCCATATCCCGCCCCCTGCCCGTCTGGGTCAGACCCACCGGTCCATCCAATCCCATATCCCGCCCCCGGCCCGTCTGGGTCAGACCCACCGGTCCATCCAATCCCATATCCTGCCCCTGCCCATATGGGTCAGACCCACCGGTCCATCCAATCCCATATCCTGCCCCTGCCCATATGGGTCAGACCCACCGGTCCATCCAATCCCATATCCTGCCCCTGCCCATATGGGTCAGACCCACCGGTCCATCCAATCCCATATCCCGCCCCCTGCCCGTCTGGGTCAGACCCACCGGTCCATCCAATCCCATATCCCGCCCCCTGCCCATCTGGGTCAGACCCACCGGTCCATCCAATCCCATATCCTGCCCCTGCCCATATGGGTCAGACCCACCGGTCCATCCAATCCCATATCCCGCCCCCTGCCCGTCTGGGTCAGACCCACCGGTCCATCCAATCCCATATCCCGCCCCCTGCCCGTCTGGGTCGGACCCACCGGTCCATCCAATCCCATATCCCGCCCCCTGCCCATACGGCTCAGACCCACCGGTCCATCCAATCCCATATCCCGCCCCCTGCCCGTCTGGGTCAGACCCACCGGTCCATCCAATCCCATATCCTGCCCCTGCCCATACGGCTCAGACCCACCGGTCCATCCAATTCCGTACCCTGCCCCCTGCCCATATGGGTCAGACCCACCGGTCCATCCAATCCCATATCCCGCCCCCTGCCCGTCTGGGTCAGACCCACCAGTCCATCCAATCCCATATCCCGCCCCCTGCCCGTCTGGGTCGGACCCACCGGTCCATCCAATCCCATATCCCGCCCCCTGCCCGTCTGGGTCGGACCCACCAGTCCATCCAATCCCATATCCTGCCCCCTGCCCATACGGCTCAGACCCACCAGTCCATCCAATTCTGTATCCCGCCCCCTGCCCGTATGGTTCAGACCCACCGGTCCATCCAATCCTGAATCCCGCCCCCTGCCCGTACGGCTCAGACCCCCAGTTGCACAGGAGACAGGCAGGTGTGGACGGGTCTGACGGGGAGGCCAGGACGGAGCAGTGGGGTGTGTGGGGAGTTTATTGTTATTTGGGGATTTATTTCCCTCTATTATGTTGTTTCTTCTCAACCCCAGGACAGGCCTGGTGGGGGGTGGGAAGTTTGGGCTTGGACGGGTAGGGGGCTTACCATGGAGCACTGGTGTAGGGGGGTGGGTCATGGAGCTTTGGAGGGCTCGGTCACATCAGGGGATGATCAGGGCATCCATGGGGCCTGGGTGCCAACCCCCAGGCTCCTGGCCCACTGGTGTGTGGCGTGGCTAACCCTGGCTTCTACACCCAGTTCTCTGGCTCACTTTCTCGCACCTGGGGTGAGAAACGTGACCTGCCTCGTGCCTCGGTTTCCCCACCTGCCTCTTCAGCCTGTCCCCAGTGCAGGAGAAGCAGCAGCCCCAGCCCTGCCAGCAGCGGGGAGATCCGTTTTCTGCCCCTTTCCGGGCGTGGGGCGTCAGGGCCGGGGCGGACTCGGCCAAATGCCCGGTAGGCGCAGCCAGCCACTGACCCCCAGGACGAAGGGTCGCCCGCCCCAGGGCCGAGGGCACCTCAGCTGCCTTCTCACGCCCATTCCCACCCCCAGCCACCTCTCCCACCCCCCCCACCCCGGGAACGACAACCACACACCGGCCCCCGCTGCCGGTCCTGCAGCTCCGGAAACGAGGAGGGATGAAAGGAGCCGGTGCCCAGAGAGCAGACATGCGCCAGAGATCAAGGGAGAAGCAGCCTCCGAGCCGGGGGGGTTGGGGGGGGCAGTGAGAGCCTTGGCAGTTAGTGCACAGGGCCTAGACTCAGGAGAGAGTGGGAGGGGGGTGAGTGGAGGGGCAGGGCTGGGCTAGCAGGGGGCTGCGGGTCGGGAGTGAGGGGCACCGGCAGGGCTGGGGGGGGCCCAGGACGGGGCTAGCAGGGGGCTGTGGGTTGGGAGTGAGGGGCACCGGCGGAGCTGGGGGGGGCCCAGGGCTGGGCTAGCAGGGGCTGCGGGTCGGGAGTGAGGGGCACCGGCAGGGCTGGGGGGGGCCCAGGACGGGGCTAGCAGGGGGCTGTGGGTTGGGAGTGAGGGGCACCGGCGGAGCTGGGGGGAGCCCAGGACGGGGCTAGCAGGGGGCTGCGGGTCAGGAGTGAGGGGCACCGGCGGAGCTGGGGGGGGCCCAGGACGGGGCTAGCAGGGGGCTGCGGGTCGGGAGTGAGGGGCACCGGCAGGGCTGGGGGGGGCCCAGGACGGGGCTAGCAGGGGGCTGTGGGTTGGGAGTGAGGGGCCCCGGCAGAGCTGGGGGAGCCCTGGGCTGGGCTAGCAGGGGGCTGCGGGTCGGGAGTAAGGGGCACCGGCGGAGCTGGGGGGGGCCCAGGACGGGGCTAGCAGGGGGCTGCGGGTCGGGAGTGAGGGGCACCGGCGGAGCTGGGGGGGGCCCAGGACGGGGCTAGCAGGGGGCTGCGGGTCCGGAGTGAGGGGCACCGGCAGAGCTGGGGGGGAGCGTAGGACGGGGCTAGCAGGGGGCTGTGGGTTGGGAGTGAGGGGCCCCGGCAGAGCTGGGGGAGCCCTGGGCTGGGCTAGCAGGGGGCTGCGGGTCCGGAGTGAGGGGCACCGGCGGAGCTGGGGGGAGCCCAGGACGGGGCTAGCAGGGGGCTGCGGGTCGGAGCTGGGGGCTGCCTGTGAAATCAGGCTCATCGAGCGCTGCCCTGGCAGCCAGAGGGGCCCAAGTGAAAGCAGAGCTCAGACCCCGCCCCCCCCGCGCCGCCCCACCAGGGTCACGCCCCCCCGAAACAGGGACCTACCTGGTCTGGCTTTAGGCCCTTCTGCTGCCTCAGTTTCCCTCCAGGAGCTCTGCCGCTCCCAGCACAGGCAGCTCAGCGCAGGTCTCAGCCCCGGCCAGGTCCCAGGAGCCCAGCCCAGCCCTTCCCGGGGGCTCAGCGTCCCCTCAGCCCCCATCCCCTGGGCTCGCAGCCTGGCCCCGGAACCCCACAACAGCCCCAGTGCCCCACAACCTCCCAGCAGGCCTGGCTCCTGGTCACATGACCCTCGGGCTGGCCCTCCCTTCGCCTGGGGGGGGTTTACACCTGGCTCAGGTGGTGCTGAGGGCCCAGCCCCTTAAAGGGCCAGCTCGGCCACCACACCACACCACACCACACCCAGCTACACAACACCCGCCACACACCCTCCTTCGAGGCCCTGAACAGACACACGGCTACACCCCCCCCCCACCGCCACCTTCCTGCAGGGACCTCGCTACACACCTACACAAACACCCCCGCAGGTGGACACCCCCACAGCTCCTCATGCACCCACAAACATCCCCCAACGCCCCCGCAGCCCTTGTACACCCCGAAACACCCCCCCCACAGTCACAGCTTCCCTCCCCCCCAAGCACGCACAGAGGGCCTGGCACTCAGACCCCCCCCCCACACACTCGCAGGGCTGACAGTTCTCACCCCCACTGGCAGCCGCACGCCCACCCCGCAGGCAGCCGGCCTTGCCCCCCACATGCCCCAGAGGGCGGCTGGCGCCTCCCACCCCGTCCTGCTTGGCTCCGACCCCCGGGGGAACCCAGACCGGCTCCCCTGCTGCGTCGTCCCCCCGGCCGGCATCTGGGGCGCCCGCCGGGCAGGTCCTCGTGGGGGGGTCCCGTCCGGCTGGGTCCCTGCCCACCGGGCGGCCCCATCCCTTCCCCCGCACGGCCCAGATCAAAGCCCCCCGGCCCGCCACGCTGTTTTCTCCTGATTAATTTTTCATGAGGCTTTATGATAATAAACATCCCAAGCCGGGCTGGCAAAGCAGCCGCGTCCCCATACCAATGAACCGCCGCCAGCCCCCCCGGCGGGGGGGGGGCCGTGAGTCGCCGGAGTGAAGAGATTGGAAGCCAGCAGAGGTCTCTGAAGGGGGCGCGACCCGGGCCGAGCCGTTCCCCCCCCGGCCCGGTCGGCTCCGCAAGGAGACTGGCATTGCCGGCACCGGCTTGGCATGCAGAGTGAGTGTCTGCCTTGTGCCCCCCCGTCTCTCCCCGAGCCCCGCTTCGCCCCGTGGCAGGAACCGGGGCACATTCCCTCCCTCCCTCCTGCGCTGAGCGTCCGACCGCCAGAGAAAAGCCCAGGCCCGAGAAAGAGGACGGAGAAGGCGGAGAGGATGCGGAGCCGCTGTCCGGAGCTGGGGCTGCCAGCAGCGTCCCGGTGGAGTCAGGGACCCAGGCGACTTTGGGGGCCCTCGGAAAAGTTTTGGGGGTAAAGCCCAGATCCTCGGCTGGGTCAAACCTGCACTGCGCCATGGGCCGCACCAAGTGCTGGCGACTCGGACCAGCCAAGGATCTGAAACAAAGACGCTGGGTCATCCCCACAAACCGGGGGGGGCTCTGTGCCGGGCACGGGGGGGTCAGACCAGAGAGCCGGCCTGGGCCCGTCTGGTCTTAGACACTATGAAATCCCGAGGCCTTGGGAGCGAACTGGGCAAGGGAGTCAAAAGTGGGGAAACTGAGGCACAGGGGGGACAGCGTGTTTGGCCCATGCTGGTGAGCCGGCGGAGCCGGAAATAGAACCCAGGTGTCCGAGCCATGCGCCTGCCACAGGGAGCGCTCGAGCCCAGCAGGGCTACCCCTGTCCTTGCGCCTGATTAGAATCATTAATTGGCAGCGTCCAGGACGGAGTCGTTTGTATTTCCCCCTATGCAAATCAGCGCTAATTAGCATGGATTTAGTTCACATCACATGGGCTGCGGTGACAATCGCGGGGCCGCTGCTGTCGCCCCTGGAGGGGGCTTGGGCTTAATCCTGTGATAATGAATCTGGGGGAAGGAGGCCCCCCCAGGTGCCTGTGTGATCGCACAGGGGGAGGGAACTCTGAACAGGAGCGGGGGGGGGGGGGGCTGCTGGGCAGAGGGCAGGCAGGGAATATACCAATTTCAGCCACACCCCCGAGCTCTGCCCGGTGCCCCTCACTCCCGCCCCGCAGCCCCCTGCTAGCCCAGCCCTGCCCCACCCCAGTGCCCCTCACTCCCGCCCCGCAGCCCCCTGCTAGCCCAGCCCTGCCCCACCCCAGTGCCCCTCACTCCCGATCCGCAGCCCCCTGCTAGCCCAGCCCAGCCCTGCCCCCCCCAGCTCAGCCCCCCCCCCGTGCCGTATGCTAGCCCAGACCCCGCCTGGGACCGGGGCCCCGTCGTGCCGGGCGCTGCCCAGACCCCGCCCGAGATCAGAGGCAGGTGTTGACTGGGTCTCCTGGTCCCCAGCCCAGCCCCTTCCCCGTCGCCCTCTACCGGGCAGCCCGGCTGGGGCACCCTGGCAGAGCCATGCTCTTGTGCAGAGCCAGGATCAGCTCCCCCCGGTGACTGCTGCCCGGCCTGCCCCCACCCCTCCCTGCCCGCCACGGGGCTGCCACGGCCGCGCCCGGCTGGATGGGCCTCGCTGCAGGGTCCCCCCAGGCCCAGGGCTCCGGTGCTAATCACTGGCGGGACCGGGGACGCAGCCGCCGGGTGGACTCAGGGCGTCCTGCCTGGGAACGGAGCCCCAGAGACGCCGGGCCCGCAGGGACCCTGGCTGGGCCTGGCGCTGGCTGCCCCCCCCGCCCGCCGGGACGGGCGCGAGCGGCCCCTGCGCTGACGATGGCGGTTTTAAAAACACCGACAAATCCTCACCGCGCTGGGGTGTCACCGCGCTGTCTGCACGAGTGAGAGACGGAGCAGATGCCGGCGAGTTTCCCACAGTGCGGCTCTGCCGGTGCCCCTCACTCCCGCCCCGCAGCCCCTGCCAGCCCAGCCCTGCCCCCCCCAGCTCTGCCGGTGCCCCTCACTCCCGCCCCGCAGCCCCTGCCAGCCCAGCCCTGCCCCCCCAGCTTTGCCGGTGCCCCTCACTCCCGCCCCACAGCCCCTGCCAGCCCAGCCCTGCCCCCCCCAGCTCTGCCGGTGCCCCTCACTCCCGCCCCACAGCCCCTGCCAGCCCAGCCCTGCCCCCCCAGCTCTGCCGGTGCCCCTCACTCCCGCCCCACAGCCCCTGCCAGCCCAGCCTTGCCCCCCCAGCTTTGCCGGTGCCCCTCCCTCCCGCCCCGCAGCCCCTGCCAGCCCAGCCCTGCCCCCCCTAGCCCTGCCGGTGCCCCTCTCCCCCGCCCCGCAGCCCCTGCCAGTCCAGCCCTGCCCCCCCCAGCCCTGCCGGTGCCCCTCCCTCCCGCCCTGCAGCCCCTGCCAGCCCAGCCCTGCCCCCCACAGCTCTGCCGGTGCCCCTCCCCCCCGCCCCGCAGCCCCTGCCAGCCCAGCCCTGGGCTCCCCCCACCCAGCCCTGCCGGTGCCCCTCACTCCGGACCCCCAGCCCTGGGTTTCTCAGGCCACTGAAATCTTCATAGAAACCAGGGTGTCTGGAAGATCTGAACTCCGGACTCCTGGGTTCTATCCCCAGCTCAGGGAGGGGGAGGGTCTAGTGGTTAGAGCCCAGGTGGGCTGGGAGCCAGGACTCCTGGGTTCTATTCCTCCACTCTGCCGGCTTGCTGGGAATGCTAACGTCACCCCTCGTGCCTCAGTTTACCTCTCTGTAGACTCACGCCAATGATGAGCTCGCTTATACCCCTGGAGCATGGCATCCCAGCCCCCCACAGGGGTTAGCCCCACCTTGGCTCCCCACGGAAAGAGACTGATCAGAGCTGCCACACCGGCCCCCGCCCCCGCCCCCGCTTTCCCCAGCACCCGGCTCCCCACACGAGCCGGGCCTGCAATGCAAGGCAGGAGCTGGGTCCCGAGGCACCAGGCTCGGCAGCCAGGCGGGGGGGGGGGGCGGCTGTGTGTGTGTGTGTGTGGGGGGGTTCATTTCCTTCCCTGCCATCTGCCTTGTGCAAATCCCGCTCTTCTCAATTCCCCACCCACGGCTGCTCAGCAGATCCCTCGGGCCTCGGTGTCTTTCCATTCCTTGCCCCCCCAACACAGCCCCCCAGCCTGCCCCTCCTCAACTCACCCCCACAGCCTGCCCCCAACACCCCCCACAGCCTGCCCCCGTCAGCTCACCCCCACAGCCTGCCCCCAACACCCCCCACAGCCTGCCCCCCTCAACTCACCCCCACAGCCTGCCCCCAACGCCCCCCACAGCCTGCCCCCCTCAACTCACCCCCACAGCCTGTCCCCCAACATCCCCCACAGCCTGCCCCCCCAACTTCGGCCCCGTTGGGAGAAAACGCCACCCACGCCCCCACCCACCGTGAAGATCCCTGTGAAACGATTGGACCCAACAGGGCGGTTGGAGCAGTAATGGGGGGCGCATTATTGAGCAGTCGGGGCCGGACCTTCACGCATGGACCCGCCCAGACATCACCACGAAAATAACCCGCCGGCTGCTGTGCCCAGCTCGGATGGTTTTCGCGCGTTGGCCCCTCTGGACAGGAACAATTACATTCGGCTTGCCCCCCTTCTGCCCCCCCCAGCACCCCCCAGTGCCCCACTCCGGCCCATGGGGAAACGGGCCGGGGGCAGCGCAGGGAGATTAGACCCTGATTTGCTGATGATGAAGGATTCGGGGGCCAAGTTTGCATGAGCTGGAGGGAGTTTTGGGGGGGGGGTTGTGTGTATTCCCGTTAGCAGAGGGGTGGGGGGCTTGTCCTCTCGCACGGGGGGGGTCCTCTCGCACGGAGCAGTTGTGGTGCATTTGTGCGAGATCTTTCGGTTTTCTCAACCCTCCCTTAAACACACCCCAGCACGGTTAAGCGAATCGGGCCCTGGAGCAGGCGTCAGGACTCCTGGGTTCTCTGGCTCAGCTCCGGGAGGGGAGTCTAGTAGTCAGAGCGGAGGTCAGGGGAAAGCGGGGGGTGGGGGGGTGGGTGGTCAGGACTCCTGGGTTCTTTTCCTGCCTCTGCCACTGATCTGCCAGGTGAACTTGGCCGAGTCTCTTTGCCTCCATGGGCATCTCTTTCCTCCCCCGCCCCTGGTCTCCAGTGGGCCCCCCCAGATCTGGGGTTCCTGAGATCTAGGGAGCAGACGGGGCCGTTCCTGCCCTGACGCCGGCTGGCTGGGAGAGAGGGGTCCCCCCACCCCCTGTCCTCAGCCAATTTCTCCCCGCACCCCTGCGGCACAGAGGGTGCCTGGGGGAGCACCCGGCAGCATCTCCCCCTCCGCCCCCGAATCGTCTGGGTTTTATCTCCAGCAAGTCGCTTATCGGCTGGTTCAGCCCGCAGGGCCGATGCCCCCACTAGCTTATGCAAAATCCCTTCGGGGAGCCGATAACACATGCAAATTCCTTCACCCCGTGGAAGGGCTACAGCCCCCCCCATTTCCCCCCTCCCCCGTGTGCAGGGGAATGGTCTCCAACGCACAGGCCCCAGAACAGCACAGGATTGGGCCCCTCCTACACTGGGGGGGCGGGTCTTTTGGAAGCCCCGAGGGGCCCCCCCATTCCCGCCCCCCACTAGGGGCGTCCCTGTTGCGGGCCAGCCCAGCCTGGAGTCCTGGAGACGAGCCCCCCCAGGGCCAGGGGGGTGGGGTGGGGATGGGAGACTCGGGCCCCCTCGGGGGGATGGGACTCAGAGCAGGGACTGTGACGAAACGGGACTGTTCTTAATGTTTCCTCTGAATATTGTAGGGGTGCCTCAGTTTCCCCTCGGCAGTTCTTAAGTCTCTAGATGGTGGGATAAGGGGGTGTGATTGTTGCAGAGCAAAGGGCCAGGGTCCATAAATGGCGACACTCCGTCTCCTGGCAGCTGATGGCCTGGGCCCTTCCCCCCTGCAAGGTGAGAGCTGAAGGGTTGGAGAACAAAAGAATCCGGTGACCTCCTGGCCCAGGAAAGGAACAAAGCCCAGAGGAGGGGGGGCTGGAGGGGGAGGCAGTTTGGGGCTGGCTGGGACATGGAGTGAAGGGCAGACGTGGTTTTCTGGCTCACTGCCCCCCAAAATGGACCCGGCTGAGGGGTCCTGTTCTCTGCACCTGCAAGCTCTGTGTTAGACCATGTTCCTGTTGTCTAATAAACCTTCTGTTTTACTGGCTGGCTGAGAGTCACGTCTGATTGCGAAGTTGGGGGGCAGGACCCTCTGGCCCCCCCAGGACCCCGCCTGAGCGGACTCGCTGTGGGAAGCGCAGGGAGGGGCAGAGGATGCTGAATGCTCCGAGGTCAGACCCAGGAAGGTGGAGCCGGGTGAGCTGTGTCCTGCAGACAGGCTGCTCCCAGAGAGGAGACTCCCCAGAGTCCTGCCTGGCTTCATGGGGAGCAGTCCCAGAGCATCACCCGGGGACCCCGTGACAGGGGCCTAGTGGGGCGGGGAGTCTGCGTGGGTCTGGGCCTGCCTGGCTGAGACCTGGGCTGGTGGGGGGAGCATCCAGGGAAGGGGGCTGGGCCCTGCGATGGGGCAGGTGAGCGGGGCAATGTCTGGGGAGAGCCGGGGGGGTGGGGAGGCGCTGCGTGGCACCCCCACACCCTCAGTAATGCAGCAGGGCCGGGGAGCAAACAGCCAGAAGCAGCGTCTGCCTCCCTCATTAAATCGCCTAACGAGCTCAGCGCTGCCCTGGGGCCTGGGCTCCCCGCTGGTCATTATTGCTGACGGGCTGTCAGAGCAGGACCCACCGCGGCTCCCCCCCACCTCCCTCGGCAGGGGAGACGCAGTAGCCCAAGGGAGCAGCCAGGGCCTTGCCTGGGGCAGGTTCGGTCTCTTACCCCCAGCTGGGAGAGCAGGGGGCTGCGGGTCGGGAGTGAGGGGCACCGGCAGAGCTGGATGTGGGGCTGGGAGCCCAGGGCTGGGCTAGCAGGGGCTGCGGGTCGAGAGTGAGGGGCACCGGCAGATCTGGATGTGGGGCTGGGAGCCCAGGGCTGGGCTAGCAGGGGCTGCGGGTCAGGAGTGAGGGGCACCGGCAGATCTGGATGGGGGTCTGGGAGCCCAGGGCTGGACTAGCAGGGGCTGCGGGTTGGGAGTGAGGGGCACCGGCAGAGCTGGATGGGGGGCTGGGAGCCCAGGGCTGGGCTAGCAGGGGCTGCGGGTCGGGAGTGAGGGGCACCAGCAGAGCTGGATGGGGGGCTGGGAGCCCAGGGCTGGGCTAGCAGGGGCTGCGGGTCGGGAGTGAGGGGCACCGGCAGAGCTGGATGGGGGGCTGGGAGCCCAGGGCTGGGCTAGCAGGGGCTGCGGGTCGGGAGTGAGGGGCACCGGCAGAGCTGGATGGGGGGCTGGGAGCCCAGGGCTGGGCTAGCTGGGGCTGCGGGTCGGGACTGAGGGGCACCGGCAGATCTGTATGGGGAGCTGGGAGCCCAGGGCTGGGCTAGCAGGGGCTGCGGGTCGGGAGTGAGGGGCACCGGCAGAGCTGGATGTGGGGCTGGGAGCCCAGGGCTGGGCTAGCAGGGGCTGCGGGTCGGGACTGAGGGGCACTGGCAGAGCTGGATGGGGGGCTGGGAGCCCAGGGCTGGGCTAGCAGCGGGCCCCCCCCCAAGGATATCCGAGGGCAGAGCCCAGGATTCCGAATTCGTTCCCCTGGAGATACTGACAGGCGGGATCGAGTCTCCCCCAAACCGTCTCTTTGTTGATCTAAATCGTTTGAGCTGCTGGAGGCTCTCGCTCTCCGGCAGGTTTCGAATCCTTCGATCGTTCTCGTGGCTCTTCTCCGGCCCCTCTCCGATTTGTCGGCATCGCCCTTGACCCGTGGCCACCAGAGCTGGACCCAGGATCCCAGCCACGGTTGCACCGCTGCTGAGGCGCCTCCTCCTGGCTGCTCTGGGGGTTGGCTTCTTCCAGGTCCCACATGCCCGGCTGCCTCTCTTTCTTCAGGGCATGGCCCCCCAGCCAGCTCACTGGAGTCCTCCCCTTCCAGGGTCGCAAAGTCTCCCCATCCAAACTGTCAGCCTTCCCGTCGCTGCCTGGCCAGTGCCGCGCCTCCGGAAGCTGGCAGGGGACCCGGTGCCTAGCAACTATGGCCTGCTTGTTCCCAGACCCTCTTGTTTCTCCCCCCATCTCTTGGTTTCCAGCCTAAATTCCTTCCTGCCAGGGAGCGACTGCCACCGACTTCCCCTGCAGCCCCCTTCTGCTGCCAGCTTCCTGCCTTTGTAGTAGCCCTGTCAGTTCCTTCTCAGCTGGGCGCCATCATCCATCAGCCTGTCAATCCCTGGCTCGCCCCGAGGCGCGGCCCATTGGGTTAATTAACTTAATTTAACTGGGGTGGGGTGGACACCCCGTCACAATAGCTGCCATCCTTTGTTCCTACACTTCTGCGGAGACGTTTAGCACTATTAAAATGCATGTTGTTTGCCTGGGCACAGCTTCCTAAGCGATCCAGCTCGCTCTGTATCACTGACCTGTCTTCTTCATTATTTTACCAGCCCTTCTACACGCCAATTTTTGTGTCGTCTGCAAACTTTATCAGTGAAGACTTTTGTTTTCTTTCAAGTCACTCATAAAAATGATAAATAGTGAAGGGCCAAGAGCAGGTCTGGGCAGGATCCCACTGGAAACACCCGTTCCTTGAGGATTCCCTGTTTACAATTACATTTGGAGATCTATCAGTTAGCCAGTTTTTAATCCATTTAATGTGTGCCCTGTTCATTTGATGTCTTTCTGTCCTGAGGTACCAAGTCAGATGCCTAAGTATATTATGTCAACCAAACTTAAAAAAATTCTCAAGTTAGTGTGACAGGATCTATTTTCCATAAACCCACAGTGATTGGCATTAACTATATTATCCTTCTGTAATTCTTGATTAATTGAGTCCCGTATCAGCTGCTCCATTATCTTGCCCAGGATTGATTTCAAACTGACAGGCCTATAATTACCCTGGTCATGCCATTTACCCTTTTAAAATACTGGCACGACATTAGCTTTCCTCTAGTCTTCTGGAACTTCCCCTGTGTTCCAAGACTTATTGAAAACCAACATTAACAATCTAGCGCGCTTCTCAGCCAGCTCTTTTAAAACTCTTGGATGCAGGTTCTCTGCTCCTGCTGATTTTAAAATGTCCAGCTTTAGTAGCTACTGTTTAACATCCTCCTGGGATACTGGTGGAATGAAAAGAGTGTGATCATAGGGTGTGACTACAGCTTCTGGTTTTTTTCCAAATACAGAACAAAAATATGAATGGCACTCCTCCGCCTTTTCTGCATTATTACTGATAATTTCACCACTTCCATCTACTAATGGACCTGTACCATTGTCAGGATTCTTTTTATTCCTGATACACTTGAAAACCCTCCTTATTATTGTCCTTAACTCTGCTGGACGCAGATGTCGCCTTGTGTCCTTTTGTTTCCCTTATCAGTTTTCTACAATTCTCAGCTTCTGATTTTTATATTCCTTACCAACTTCCCCTTTCTTCCTTTGTTACATGTGATTTTTTAAATTGTTATAGCTTCCCTCCCCTCTTAACCAGACCCTCTTTTTAACCAACAGGGCCTTCTTCCGCCATTGTCGGATTAAGGATTTTTAGGCATCTAGTTAAGTGTTGCCAATTATCATTCACATTTTTCTAATTAAATTACTGCCTCCCAGCTGATCTGGCTCCCAATTGTTTACACTTTGTGACGCTGGTGCTTTTAAACCGCCAAGTATATATTTAACATGGGTCTGGGCTTTAGTCTGTTGGCCCATAATAAACGTGAATCAAGTCAGGATCACTTGTACCTGAGTGTGACGCAGCAGGGAGCGGGTGGATTGACGGAGGGGGACGGAGAGTTTTGCCGTGGCGTAGATTGACGACATCTGTGTCTTTAGCCAGGCCTGGGAGGACCACGTGTCCCAAGTTAGACAACTGCTGGACCGACTCCAGGGGGCTGGGCTGACAGTAAAAGCGGAGAAGTGCAAGGTGGGGATGGCGGAAGTATCTTACCTGGGCCATCGGGTGGGGAGCGGCCTCCTAAAGCCGGAACCAGCCAAGGTGGAGGTGATCAGAGACTGGCCCGCTCCCCACACCAAAAAGCAGGTCCAAGCCTTTATTGGGATGGCAGGATACTACCGAAGATTTGTGCCCCACTTTAGCACCATAGCCACCCCCATCACTGAGCTATGCAAGAAGGGGAAGCCAGACAAGGTGGTCTGGACTGAGCAGTGCCAGGAGGCTTTCCGGGCGCTGAAGGAAGCTCTGGTCAGTGGCCCAGTCCTGGCAAACCCAGACTTTGACAAGCCCTTTGTGGTGTTCACCGACGCCTCCGACACGGGATTGGGGGCGGTGTTAATGCAGGAGGATGAAAAGGGGGAGAGACACCCCATCGTGTACCTGAGCAAGAAGCTGCTACCCCGGGAGCAACACTACGCGGCCATCGAGAAGGAGTGCCTGGCCATGGTGTGGGCCCTCAAGAAACTAGAGCCCTATCTCTTCGGGCGACACTTCCCCGTGTACACCGACCACTCTCCCCTGACCTGGCTGCACCGGATGAAAGGAGCCAACGCCAAGCTCCTGAGATGGAGCCTGCTCCTGCAGGATTACGACATGGACGTGGTCCACGTGAAGGGAAGTGGCAACCTGATAGCGGACGCGCTGTCCCGGAGAGGGGGCCCCGAACTTCCCCAGGTCACGGGTCAGAGTGACCCCACTCAGTTCAGTCTCGAAGGGGGGGAGATGGGACGCAGCAGGGAGGGGGGTGGACTGACTGGGGGATGACGTCTAGTTCTGCTGGGACTGTCTGCACAGGGATGGGAAACGGGGTCAGGGGGGTGACTCCACTGGAGTGAGGAGACCTGAGCCTGTCACCTGAGCTGGGGGTGTGGAGGGGGGCTTGGACCCAGGTGACACCTTTGCCTGGAAACTGGACAAAGGCTGGAGGAGGAGCTAGGGGAGGAGGAGTGAGACTGGGGGGTGGGGGGGACAGGTTTTGGTTTCAGTTTTGGGCTGGGTGGTCCAACGCAGGGAACCCCAGGGCTGGGGTCTAAGCTCCCTGCCCCCCAGAAGGACTTGACTGGGGGGTCCTTGTTGTACCCACAAGCTCTGTTTGAGACTGTGTCCCTGTGGTCCAATAAACCTTTCGTTTTACTGGCTGGCTGAGAGTCACGGTGAATCCCAGGAAGAGGGGTGCAGGGCCCGGACTCCCCCACGCTCCGTGACACTAAGTTACCATTAATTCGTGGTTCTGGGATCAGTTCCTCTTCATCTGTCAAGATGAGGGCGAGCCTGGAACTCCCCTGTGCTGGATGCAAACTCGCCGAGCTCGGAAATTCTCATCTATAATACGGAGCCGTTCCAAGGACGTTTGACGGCTGGCAGCATGAGACCTCCAGCGCGTCACTCAGACTGAAGTCCCCCATGATCATGGAGCGAGGGGCACCGGCAGAGCTGGGGGGCCCAGGGCTGGGCTAACAGGGGGCTGCGGGTCGGGAGTGAGGGGCACCGGCAGAGCTGGGGGGGGCCCAGGGCTGGGCTAGCAGGGGGCTGCGGGTCGGGAGTGAGGGGCACCGGCAGAGCTGGGGGGGAGCCCAGGGCTGGGCTAGCAGGGGGCTGCGGGTCGGGAGTGAGGGGCACCGGCAGAGCTGGGGGGAGCCCAGGGCTGGGCTAGCAGGGGGCTGCGGGTCGGGAGTGAGGGGCACCGGCAGAGCTGGGGGGGGGCCCAGGGCTGGGCTAGCAGGGGGCTGCGGGTCGGGAGTGAGGGGCACCGGCAGAGCTGCGGGGAGCCCAGGGCTGGGCTAGCAGGGGGCTGCGGGTCGGGAGTGAGGGGCACCGGCAGAGCTGGGGGGGGCCCAGGGCTGGGCTAGCAGGGGGCTGCGGGTCGGGAGTGAGGGGCACCGGCAGAGCTGGGGGGGTCCAGGGCTGGGCTAGCAGGGGGCTGCGGGTCGGGAGTGAGGGGCACCGCCACAGCCATGTGCTTTTTAAACCACCTCAGCCTCCAGCCCTCCCTGCCTTTCATCAAATAGAGACGGCGAAGGGAAGATAAAGAAGAAGAAAAAAAGAGAGTAAAATACCCCACCCCCACCCCCGCCCAAAGTGCTCAGGGGTGCACGACCGAGCTGGAGAATCGGAGCCACGTCCGTGGGCCCCTTCCCTGGCAAAGCCCCAGATCAGGATCATCACTTTCCTCGGGCCCTGTAATGGAAATTAAATTTGCACACAAGTGGCCTGGGCATATTTATTACCCTGCTGCGTTGATCTGTCAGGGCGAGCAGCTAGCTGCTCCCTCAGCTGAGCGAGGGCAGGGGCGGGACGCGATTAGACTAATGGGGCCTTTCATGGATGGAGAGTTAAGTGCCGGGGGGTTGAGATTTGTATTCCCCCCCCCCCCCCCGGCGCGCCTAGACACTGCTCCCCCGCCGAGCTGCCAGCCCCATTACGGGAACAGCGCCCCCCAGTGCGTTACCAGGCTGGGACCCAAGGCGGGGACCTGGGGCGGGGGGCACAGAGGGGGCAACTCGCTGGGGGGCAGAGCTGCCGGGTGGGGAGGGCCCAGGGCTGAGCTAGCAGGGGGCTGCGGGTCAGGAGTGAGGGGCACCGGCAGGCCCGGGGAAGAGGGAAATTTCCTGAGTTTGCGGCTTCCTCTGGGGGATCGGAAGCCAACTGCCCCCTGCCCCCGCCGTGGGGTCTAGCGCAACTTCTTGCCCCAGGCAGGAGGTCAGAGCAGGTGGAGATGGGGGGGCACCCCACGTGTTTCAGAACCTCCCTGAGCCAGAAGCGGGGCAGAGCAGAATGCAGGGTCCTGGCCTCTGGGTGCAGGGTCCCGGGGTCCCCCTCCAAGCAGTGGTGAGGCTCCCGCATAACCAGCCCTCGAGCTGGGTCCCAGGGGCTCACGGCCGGGGGGGGAAAGGGGGAGAAATGACATGAGGGGAGGCAGGTCTGATAGCCCCAGACTGACACAAAACACACCAGGCCCTGGGGAACTCCCTGCCCCATCGGCCCGGCTGGGAGGATGCGACTGATTCTGGCTCAGAACCGTTTCTCCTTTGGCTCATTCGATTCTGAAGTGCAGGAGCGGGAGGGCCACAAACACACAACACCGCCCGCCCCCCCCAGAATGCCAGCCACCCAATACCCCCCAATGTCGCTTCCTCCCCCCCCGAGCACAGCTAAGGAGCCCTACAGCTCCCTGGGGGGTCTTTAATCTGGGACGAGGGGACAGTTATTGGATAAATATCATGAATATGCAAATTGAATTTATGCTGATTTTTGAGGGGGGAGGGGATGCGCGCCGGTTTCTGTAGCTTGTTATTTCCCCTTTGGGCGCGATGGGCGAGAAAGCCCCAGCCGAACCACCTCCCGTCCCTGGATTCTCCGCTGGCGAGTTCCTTGCCAGGCGTTTCCGTGTCGCTCCCACGACAGGACCTGGCGAGGCCGGTACGGAGTGAGGAGAGGGCAGGACTTTGAGAAGGACACAGGCCCTGGGCAGGCCAGGGGGTTAATGTGGCCCTGGGCAAGGCCAGGGGACGTGCAGGGATTGCATGGGACGGGCAGCAGGGTGCAGAGGGTCAAGGGATATGGAGGGCGTTCTCAGGGGGTTGACCGGCATCTGATGCGCCCGACCCCAGAGCGGGTACCGCTTGGGCAGCACCAGGGCCAGCTCCCACGGTGTCAGCCCCATCCCGAGTATGCCAACCCGCCGGCCCGGAGCTAAAGGGAGTTTGCTTTCTGGGGTCATTCACCCCTCGGCTTCCCTGCTGATGGGGTCACAGTGGCTGGATGGTGTCTGTGAACCTCACAACTTGCACGAGGCCCTGAGCACAGCGGTGTGAACTGGTGGATGATGGGAGCACTCACGAGCCCTGGGGGGCTGTCACGGGGTCCCTGGGTGATGCTCTGGGACTGCTCCCTACGAAGCCAGGCAGGACTCTGGGGAGTCTCCTCTCTGGGAGCAGCCTGTCTGCAGGACACACAGCTCACCCGGCTCCACCTTCCTGGGGCTGACCTCGGAGCATTCAGCCTCCTCTGCCCCTCCCTGCGCTTCCCTGAGCGAGCCCGCCCAGGCGGGGTCCTGCGGAAACCAGAGGGTCCTGCCCCCCAACTCAGCAGTCAGACGGGACTCTCAGCCAGCCAGTAAAACAGGAGGTTTATTAGACGACAGGAACATGGTCTAAAACAGAGCTTGTAGGTGCAGAGAACAGGACCCCTCAGCTGGGTCCTGCACACACCTGCCCTCTAGGGCTCTGCAACGATCATACCCCCTTATCCCACCCCCTAGAGACTTAAGAACTGCCTCGGGGAAACTGAGGCACTCCCACACTATTCAGAGGAAACATTAAGAACAGTCCCGCTTCGTCACAGGGGCCCTTTGCCTGGGCGTGCAGATGGCCGGCGGGTGAGCAGGAAGGTGAGTTGCTGCCAGGGTCTGGGCGCCCCCGAAAACGTGCCACCCCCCCCCCTTTTCAAAGTGCAGGTGGTAATTGTCCCGGCAATGATGTATGGGCCTGGTTCCAGCGTGGGATTTCCAATTAATTCCAGATCCTCGGCAACGGCTTCTGACCTTTCGCTGAGATGCAAAGAGAAATCGGGGCGATTAATCTAGCAGGTCAGGGCTCCTCTGTGCTGCTGACATTTTTAACGCCGGTTGGTTTGTTTTTTAAAGTTGGAACAACATTAGGGGAGTCGGGGTGGGGTTGGGGGCCCTCCCCCGGCCAGCACCAGAGCGGGACTCGGCCCAGCAGCTCCCGTTCCTTACCCCAGCTTGTAGCCCGCCTGGCAGCGCTGGCCGCTTTGCGTCGCACGGCATGCGGCGAAGATCACACGGGCCCCCACGCGACCCGTGCCCCGTCCTCAAGCCAGGATGGAGGGAGCTCCCCTCTGGGGAGTGTCGGCGATGCAGGCTGGGCGCTAGAGAGGGGCCGGTCCGTGTCCAGCATCTTCAGCGCAGGCTCCTTGGCCCTTGGGCGGGTCACAGCCGCCCCCGTGACCCCAGGGCCCTGCACTACGCTGCAGCTGCTGCATCGGGCCAGGGGAGCAAAATCCTGAGGCCCCGGAGCTGCCCCGTGGTCAGAACCCTGAGCCCCCTCCACCCATCACACGCACCTTCTCGCTCCAGGCGTTGCAGGGAATCTGCCTGCTGGGATCCGTCCGAGCAGGAAATCCAGGCAATGCCCGGTGCCTGCAGCCGGAGGGAGCTGTGTTTGAGAAGCACTGGGCTCCCCGCCCTGCCACTGGGGAAAAAGACCCAAAGGAAACAAGAGGGGAAACTGACCGGCCTAGGCCGTGAAATTGATACGCACGAGGTAAAAGAGCTGGGAGCAGAGGAAGGTTGCCACCATGCGCCGTGCCTCAGTTTCCCCTCTCATCATTTATCTGTTTGTGCGTTTAGATTGTGAGGTCTTTGGAGTTAGGATTATCCTCCCCCATCATGTGTCTGGGCAGCGCCCGGCAGGACGGACCCCTGATCTCGGTGGAAACCCCTGGGGGATACCGTAATACACCTAATAATTAACCCATGGGATTGCTCCTGTCGACTCTGCCCTGCTCACAGGTCCAGAGAATTTGCAAACAGGCCTGGGGAGCGTTTGAGCCGGTGCCGTCGCTTTAAGAAGGAGCCGCGACATTGCAGCTCCCTCCCGTGCACGGTTTGCACGGTCCCTCGTGGAAACAGGTGGGTCAGGAGCACGGCCAAGAGCCCCCTGCTGCTCTCCCCAGGCGACCCCAATAACCGCCCCTGTCGGGGACACTGCCGGGTGCTTACTTTCCTATTAACTGCTGATAAATCCAATTAGCCCCTCTGTATAATTAGAGACAGCTGTTCGGTCCTACCCGGGAAGGCGAAGCAGCTCCAGGAGCCCCAGCGGCCCGTTTACCCTCCCTGCGCCGGCCTGCCGCGAACAGACGCCCAGCGCCGGCCTCCTCTGGTAACAGCCATAATGGAGGCTGTGATTTTCCAGATGACTCTAATTAAGTTGTTCTCTTCGTTTGTTAAATGAAAGACGGAGCCCCCCCTCCCTTCAGGCTCTCCTCCCCCCCCCAGCTGTGCTTCCCTTCCAGCTGCACTGAATTGGCTTCTGGAGCGGTGCAAATACAGAAATATACAGGCCCGGGAAAATTAACCGTGTAAGAGGCAGCAAATGAGGTGGAAAATTTTAATGGTTTCCCATTTAAAAGCTGCCTGACGGAGCTGGAGAGGGGGAGGGGAAGGGGAAGGGGGAGGGGGAGGGGGAGGGCTGAGCTCACCTGGCGTGTGGGTCTGGCCCTCGGTGGGGGGGCAGAGGAGGTGCCGTCCCCTGGATTTTCGTTTCTCTTCTTGGTTATCCCCCCGCTCCGTGCAGGGACAACCCGGCGTCCCGCCAGGCCCGGGTCGGGGGGACGTCCCACCACACAAAAGGCCTGGGAGAGCCGGCCTGGCCACTCCGGACCCTCCGGGTCGGGCCGGTGGAGCTGCGTCGATCCTCTGGCCTTTTCCGCTCCCACTCGGAGACGGGCACGGCGGGTGACTCTGCAATCGGCGGGCCAGGAAGCCGGAGTGAAGTGGGTTTAGTGACCGGGCCCGGCCCCCACACACCAGCCCCCCCAGACCCACACACCAGCCCCCCCAGACAGACACACACCAGCTTCCCCCAGACCCACACACCAGCCTCCCCAGACACACACCAGCCCCCCCAGACACACACCAGCTCCCCCAGACAGACACACACCAGCCCCCCCAGACAGACACGCGCCAGCTTCCCCCAGACCCACACACCAGCCCCCCCCAGACAGACACCACCATCCCAGACACACACCAGTCCCCCCCAGACCCACACACCAGCCCTCCCAGACAGACACACACCACCCCGCAGGCAGACACACACCACCACCCCAGCCCCCCCCAGACCCACACACCAGCCCCCCCAGACACACACCAGCCCCCCCGGACAGACACACACCAGTCCCCCCCAGGCAGACACACACCACGACCCCAGCCCCACACCCCAGCCCCCCCAGACAGACATGCGCCAGCTTCCCCCAGACCCACACACCAGCCCCCCCAGACACACACCAGCCCCCCGAGACAGACACGCACCACCCCCACAGACAGACACCAGCTCCCCCGGACAGACACATACCAGCCCTCTCAGACAGACACACACCACGACCCCAGCCCCACACCCCAGCCCCCCCAGACAGACATGCGCCAGCTTCCCCCAGACCCACACTCCAGCCCCCCCAGACACACACCAGCCCCCCAAGACAGACACACACCACCCCCCCAGACAGACACCAGCTCCCCTGGACAGACACACACCAGCTCTCCCAGACAGACACACACCACCACCCCAGCCCCACACCCCAGCCCCTGCCAGACCCACACACCAGCCCCCTCAGACAGACACATGCCAGCCCCCTGGTGTCCCGCCCTGGGCCCCCCACCCCTCATGGCTCTGCTAGTGCCCCTCACTCCCGACCCGCAGCCCCCTGGTGTCCCAGCGCTGGGCTCCCCCGACCCAAGCAGGGGGCTGCGGGTCGGGAGTGAGGGGCACCAGTGGAGGTTGGGTGAGGAAGCTTGTACAGCCCCTTCTCCCCCCCACCCCACCCCCAGCATGGCCAATTTCCCCCCCCCCTCCCCCCGAGACATTCATCCCATGCCCAGCAGCAGGCGGGGGTGGGCTGACGGGTTGTTTTATTTCCTGAGAAAGTTGCCCGAAGCCGAGGGAGTGGAAGGACGAGGCCCCCCCACCCCGCCCCTACTCCCCCCAGATTGTGCCCTAGTCCCTGTCCCCCAGCTGCTCTGAGCCCTGAGCCCCATCACTGAATTCCTCCCCCCCTCACCCCCCCCCCGGAGCTGGGAACTGCGGGGGGTGGGGAGGGACACAAGATTTTTTCCTCTCCTTCAAATCTTTCTCTCGCTCTCTCTTTCTGAGGCCTCATCGCTCACTTCAAGGACATGCCGCGCACCCTCGCCGCTGCAATCAGGTTATTCTGCCGGGTTGATGCATTTATATCTCCTGATTATTTCGGAGGCAGAGGGGGAACGCGGCCCGGGGAAGGGCTCCTGCTAAAGAGATGAGGCGCCCTGATGAACCACGGCGGGGAGGGGGGGCTCCCCGATCCCCATCTTCGCCAACCTGCCTTCACCCCCACAGCCAAAGCCCTGGGGGGCTGTGGATCGCCTCCCCCAGCCCGCAGCTGGGGTATTTACACAGGCCTTCGCCCCAGGAGCCCCCGGGTGTGGGGCAAGACTTTGTGCCATTGAGGGAAATTGGCAAAGGGAGTCCAGGTTCTCCACCCCACAGCTCTGTCGGTGCCCCTCAGTCCCGACCCGCAGCCCCCTGCTAGCCCAGCCCTGGGCGCCCCCTATCACGGCCCACCCAAATGAACCCGTGCCCAGTTTGGGGTGTCACTCTGGGGGGAGCTGAGGGACTGATGCGCGCCGGGAACCCTCGTCCGTTTCACTTGGGGGGGTTCAACTGAAAACCAAACTCCAAGCAAACTCCAGAGAGCGAGGCACACGCAGGCTGGGGGTTGCGACCCCAGGGTCTGTGCCCCATTGCCCCCCTCCTGGGTCCTCCTCGGCCCCATCCTGGAGCCCTGTAACCAGGGCCACGCACCCCGCCCGCCTGGGCACCGCTCCGGCCTGCCCGGGAACAGCCCTGCCGATCAGGGTGAAATGGCTATTGGATTCCTGTCTGGGCGGCCAGACAAGTGGCCGGGGCTAATGACGGGGGAGGCCTTGGGCAGCTTGGCTCCAGTTCACACTGTGAGCGCAGGCCTGGGAATCCTCCCCTGTCCCCCCCATGCAGAAGGATGATCAGCATCAGCTGGGCCCCCACGGCCCCTGGCGATACGAAGGGACGGTTACTGGCACCGTGGCACCTGGGCAAGGAAGCTCGTCCGGATGGGAGGGTGATCAAGCAGGGCGGCGCGATGGGGCTGCCCAGGGCGCTCGGGGCTGTCCTGGAGGTGGGAAATGGGGCAATCGCCCTGGCCCTGCTCCAGTACCCCCACCCCACCCCCAGTGCCTGGCTTAGAGGGTAGGACCTGCCCACAGTACCGCTCTGCTGGTGCTCCTCAATCCTGACCCACAGCCCCCTGCACCCCAATCCAGTCCTACGTCTCCCCAGCCCATAACAAGCTGGGGGGGGGTGGGCTGGCTGCCTGAAACCGCCCCAGGCCTGAGCTGTGACCCCCCCACCCCCGTCTCTCTCCCCCTGCCCCAAGGAGGGCGCGATCACCGCACAGACGTGGGGACCCACCATGTCAGACTCCAGGCCCCCCGGTTTACATACATCGCTCATTGCACTGCTGTGAGGGACAGTCGCTCGCCATGGGGGAGAGCAGGGTGTGCCAGCCCGGGGCGGGGGGGGCGCAGGGGGGCCCTACAGCTGGTGCCGGGGTGATGCCCAGGTGCAGTGGGTTTGATTTGTCTGCCCAGCCCGGGGCAGCTGGTGGCTCTGTTCCAGGCTCCCTCTTATTGACTTTCCTCCTTCCTGGTCAGTCTGTTCCCCGGAGGGGGGCAGATGATAGCACCCCTCCCCACCCCGTGGGGTGGCAGTTAGTTATAAGGCAGGGCCGGGGGGGGCGGGGGGTGAGACACAGGCTGCCAAAGAGGCTAGTGGTTCAGGGCACCGCCCTTTCAGGGGGCCCTGATTTCAGACCCCCTCCAAGGGGCCTGATCCCCAGGGTGGGCGTTCAGCCCTGCCTGGGAACCAGCTGCCTTTGACATGGCTCCCTTCTTCCCGCCCCAAAACCAGCCCAAACCTGGTTGCAGTGGGTATAAGGTTAGAGCGGGGCGGGGCTGGGAGCCAGGACTCCTGGGTTCCGAGCGACTCTGGCATTGTCTTGGTGGGTGTCCTTGGGCTACTGCCTTGATGCCTCCATACCTGGGGGGAGCCCCCCCAGCAGGGGGCCTTGGGTCACTCCATTAGGGGCAGGCCAGCAGCGCCCAGCCCCGCTGGGAACAGGGCACTGTCCCCAAGGAGCAGACGTGCCAGCCAGGCTGCGGGGGGCATGGCCTGGGGTGCTCAGAACCGGGGGGCCGGGAAGGGGCCGGGCAGAGAGGGGTTAATGGTGCCTGGCGCTCTCCAGGGGGGCTCGGCGCACGGCTCCCCAGGCCTGCCAGGCACGTGCGGGTCCAGCCCCCTCGCCCGATGGTAACAGGCTCCCACCGGCTCTGAGCACGTCCGCCCCCCGGCTCCATTAGTGCTAACAGATGCTAACGCAAGGCTCCAGGAGCTGGCCAGCAGCCGCACCAGGCACGATCCGGACGGGCAATGGCTCCGGCGTGGAATCGGCTCGGGAAGGACTAACGAGGGGGTGGGAGAGGGGGGCCCTGGCCCCACAGGCAGCGCTACCATGGAAACGCGGCTGGACGCGCGGACTGAGCCGCAAACGGACACACGCCGGCCAGAGGAGCCCCCGGCCGGGGCGACCGAATCCTGAACCGACCTGTCGCCCCCAAGCTCAGCCCTGCCCCAGGCCGGCAGGAGGCAGGTTTCCCCGGGGAGGGGAATTCCCCAGGGCCTCATTTCCTGAGCCGGGTCTCCCACAGATCCGCTCTCAGGCCGAGTCCAGGGCCGGGCGGCCTGTGTGATCCAGGGGGGTGCGGCCACGTGATCACAGTGGTTCCTTCTGGCCTTGGAATCTGAGTCGCCCCAAACCCCTTCTGAGCTGGGGCCTCCAACCCCTCGAAATCATAGAATCTCAGGAGGTCATCTAGTCCCACTCCCTGCTCAAAGCAGGACCAATCCCCAATTTTTGCCCCAGATCCCTAAATGGCCCCCTCAACGATTGAACTCACAACCCTGGGTTTAGCAGGCCAATGCTCAAACCACTGAGCTATCCCTCCTCCCCAAATGTCACCCCAAACTCCACCTCAGCTTCCCCTCCAGCCTGACACCCCGACCCCCACCTGAACCAGCACCATCAGCCCTGCTGGCCTTCTCCAGTCCACCCCCTGTGATGAAGTCGGAATGTTCTTAGTGTTTTCTCTGAATATGGCGTGGGTGCCTCAGTTTCCCCTAGGCATTTCTTACATCTCTAGGTGGTGGGATAACGGGGTGTGATTGTGGCAGAGCCCTAGAGGGCCAGTGGGATGGTGTCTGCACAGAGAATGGCCGACACCCTGTCTCCTGGGGACTGATGGCCTGGGCCCTTCCCCCCTGCAAAGGTGCCAACTGAAGGGGTTGGGGAACAAAGACAAAGGCCGGAGAAGGGGCTGGAGAGTTTCAGTTTGGAGCTGGCTTGGGAAATGGGGGAGGCCCAGACGGGGCTCTGGCCTCCCTGCCCCCCAAGATGGACCTGACTGAGGGGTCCTGGTCTTTGTACCTACAAGCTCCGTTTTAGACCATGTTCCTGTCGTCTAATAAACCTTCTGTTTTACTGGCTGGCTGAGAGTCCCGTCTGACTGCGGAGTTGGGGGGCAGGACCCTGTGGCCGCCCCCGGACCCCACCTGGGCGGATTCGCTGTGGGAAGCGCAGGGAGGGGCAGAGGATGCTGAATGCTCCAAGGGGTCACTGGCTCAAACAAAGCTCCAATTAGTTCGTCAATAATTAGATCGATCCCCCTTGACTCCTCAATGCCCCTCACTCCCGATCCGCAGCCCCTGCTAACCCAGCCCTGGACCCCCCACCCCAGCTCCGCTGGTGCCCCTCACTCCTGACCTACAGCCCCTGGCTAGCCCAGCCCTGCCCCCCCATGTTTGCGGATCCCCCTCAATCGTGATGTGGCTGCCAGGAGCCGAGCATGGCAGGGGTTACCCTTGAGGCCGCCCCATAGGTAATGGCTCACCCCGGTCGTGCTGGGGGAGGGGGCGTTTGCCCCGTCGCCCCCCCACCAAGAGGACACTGACAATCTCCAATGACTTGCGGCGCAGGTTGCCAGGGCTGTTAATATTCATCTGCTGGGGCACGGGGGAGCTACCGGGCCTGGGCTGGCGCGGGGCCCCCGGCCTCTCGCAGCGCTGCCCGCCCTGATCTTAATTGGCGGCGACAAGGACAGGCTCCGGGACGGTGCCGGCTGCATCTCAAACAGGCTAGTCCCCTGCAGGTGTCAATCCCTGCCGAACCGCGCGCCCTCCTCCGCCCCCCCACTCCTCAGCGGCTGTCACGCCTGCCAGGGCCCAGAGCCCACCCCGGCTACACTGGGCGGGGAGCGGGGACTGACGGGGGGCAGGAGCCAGGCTGCGGTGGGGGCGCTGGGATGGGGGGCAGGAGCAGAGATGAGGGGCAGGGGGGACCAGAAACAGCACTGGGATTGGGGGGGGCTCCGATAGCAGGGACAGGAGCCAGGCTGTGAGGAGGGGCTGGCATGCGTGGGCACAGGAGCCGTTGGACTGGATGGGGGGGCCAAGAGCCATGCCATGTGGGAGCTGGCATGACCTTCCTCCCTGGGGCTGTTTCGGGGCAGCTGGTAGCAGGTGCTTGGCAGGGAATGGTGGTGGGGAGCGGGGCCTCCCCCCATTCACTTGTGTCAGGGTTTATTCCCTGTTTATTCCCAGGGACTTCGGGGTGCGCGAGGTGGGGCAGTGTGAGCCGCCTGCCAGCGGGGCGAAGGCAGGACCGGAGGGCAAGCGGGGAGGGGACACGCTGGGAGGGGTTCTGGGGGGGCAGCAGGCCCAGACTCCCGGCTCTGCTCCCTCCCGCCACGAGGCAGGTGCACTGTTTGCTCACCCAGGGCCGGGGGCAGGAGGGGGGGCTGCCTGGCTGCTTCCCCCCAACCCCCCGTTGATGGGGGCGCGGGCGCTGATCTGCCCTGCCCAGTGCGACGCCCTCACAGCTTGCCAGGGGGCACGTTTCACGCAGCGGCCAGGTTGGCACCAGCGCCGTCAACCCCCACCCCGCACCGCCGCAGCGAGGAAGCAGCGGGGGCAGGGGGGTGGTCTGATTTGCATATTTACATATGCAAATTATGATCCAGCAGGGGGGAGGAGGAGGCAGGGCAGGCTGGGCCCATGAGGTGCAGGGGGGGGTGGCTTGTGGGGGGGGTGCAGGCCGGTTTCAGGGGTGAGGTAATGTTACAATCGCTGCTTTTCACATCCATCTTCCATCCACAGCAATGACGTCGGATCCCCCCCCCCCCGGCTCCCCCCAGCTCAGAGAGCAGCATCTGTGCCCCACACACCACCAAGCAGTGCGGGGTGGGGAGGGCGAGCTGTGGGTTGGGGACAGAGCTGGGCTGGGCTGGCAGGGGCTGTGGGTCGGGAGGGAGGGGCACCGGCAGAGCTGGGTGTGGGGGGAGCCCAGGGCTGGGCTAGCAGGGGGCTGTGGGTCGGGAGGGAGGGGCACCGGCAGAGCTGTGTGGGGAGCCCAGGGCTGGGCTAGCAGGGGGCTGTGGGTCGGGAGTGAGGGGCACCGGCAGAGCTGTGGGGGGAGCCCAGGGCTGGGCTGGCAGGGGGCTGTGGGTCGGGAGGGAGGGGCACCGGCAGAGCTGGGTGTGGGGGGAGCCCAGGGCTGGGCTCGCAGGGGGCTGTGGGTCTGGAGTGAGGGGCACCGGCAGAGCTGGGGGGGAGCCCAGGGCTGGGCTGCAGGGGTTGCGGGTCGGGAGTGAGGGGCACCGGCAGAGCTGGGTGTGGGGGGAGCCCAGGGCTGGGCTGGCAGGGGTTGCGGGTCGGGAGTGAGGGGCTCCGGCAGAGCTGGGTGTGGGGGGAGCCCAGGGCTGGGCTAGCAGGGGGCTGTGGGTCGGGAGGGAGGGGCACCGGCAGAGCTGTGGGGGGAGCCCAGGGCTGGGCTAGCAGGGGGCTGTGGGTCGGGAGTGAGGGGCACCGGCAGAGCTGTGGGGGGAGCCCAGGGCTGGGCTAGCAGGGGGCTGTGGGTCGGGAGTGAGGGGCACCGGCAGAGCTCGGGGGGAGCCCAGGGCTGGGCTGGCAGGGGTTGCGGGTCGGGAGTGAGGGGCTCCGGCAGAGCTGGGTGTGGGGGGAGCCCAGGGCTGGGCTAGCAGGGGGCTGTGGGTCGGGAGGGAGGGGCTCCGGCAGAGCTGGCGCGGGGGGGGAGGGAGCCCACGTCAGGAAAGAACTGATCGACCTTGAGTCTGTTTCCAACCTGCCTCGTCCAGTCCCCTGCCCTCCTGTCAGATCCGCCTGTCCGTCACGGGGCGCCCGGCGCTGCCTGGGGGGCTCCTGCTGCCCCCAAAGGCTGGAGCGCCCCCTCCTGCCCCGCGCAGGGACCTGGCAGGGCTGCTCCTCGGGGATCCACCTGCCCCACGCGCCGTCTCCCCTCCCCACCTGCCATCGGGGCTCTGGCAGCTTCTCGGCTGGGTGTCGGACCCATGGCGGCTGCGGCCCAGAGGAGCTGGGGGTCCGGGCTGGGCTCAGCAAAGGCGGGGAGGGGGCCTGGGCGGGTTGGCCCGGGGCTGGGACTGATGCCCCTAGGGCTGCCCAGAGGTACCACGCAGTGGCCTCCGGTTACCATAGTTACCGGCGGCATGGCTGTGGTTTCCAATGGCAATGCCACACGGTTACCGTGGTTTCCAGCGGGGCTCGCACAGGGCGCTACTCTGCCGTGCCGCCTGGTTGCCAGTGGCATCTGTTGCCGTGGCGCCCAGTGCCCTTCGCGCCCCCCCATCCCCGTTCCTGCGGACCGCTGCGTCCGTGGCTTGGCAAACGCCCACCCATCCCCAGCTCCCCGCACCAAGCCAGGGCAGGGGGGCAAACACCCCAGAGGCCAGAAAGCGGGGAGCTGTCACTGAGGGTGGTGGGCGGGGGGGGGGGAGAACGCAGGTGTCAGGGGGGTGCTGGGGAGACTCAGGGAGCAGGCTGCCACGGGAATCCCTTGCAACGAAGAGCTGCTCGGGCGTGAGTCCAGCCGGGGCTATGGGGAAAATGCTCTTCATGCCCCCCTGGCCCCGACCTTAGCCATGGCTCCCCCCAGCTCCCCAGAGGCGGACACAGCCATGGAGGGCGGCTCCGTGCCGGGGGGCCCCGTGCTGCAGGGAGTGGGGCAGGTGGCTCTGTGCCGGGGGTGGGGGGGCGGATCCAGCAGGGGGGGTCCCCTCCCTGCAGTCCCAGGCCCGGATCGCCAACCAAGACCAGATGCCCGCAGGCAGGGAGCGATCCTGGGGCCGGTCAGAGCCCATGGGGCGTGGGCCCCGGGCCGTGGGGGCTGCCAGGCTCCCCTCGGGCCCAGGCGCTGGGGAAGGAGCTGGAGCTAAGGAAGGGAGACAGGCCCCCTGCTTAATTTATGCAGCCAGCGCCCCTGGCAGGGAGCCCTTGAAAGTGTCTCTCGCCTCTAATTAGTGGGGCCAGGAGGATTCAAAGGCAGCAGGAAATCAAAGTGCGGGGGGGCCACAGCACAGGCCCTGCCCCACAGCCAGACGGCTTCCAAGGGGGCAGCTGAGCGCTGGGGAGCAGCTGCAGAGACACCCCCCCCAGCTCCCTTCCTCGTAGCAAATTCAACGTGCCCCTGGGGCGGGTGAGGGGAGGGCCCTGCCAGGCAACGGGGGTGGGGGAGACACACGGTGCCCCTCGGTCACCCGAGCTAGCTCCAGGGGCCGTGCTGGCGGGTTCGCACCCCCAGCGCCCACCCCCAGCGCCCCCCAACTGGAACCGACCCCTGAGAAGCAACAGGAGAATTAAGAGCAATGGGGATGCAGGGGTTCCTCTATGGGGGGGGTTGACCATGTCCCCCTCCCACTAAGTGGTGCATTATGGCCTCCCAGCTTCACACCCTCCCAAAGGGTCGCAGGCTTCGGGCCTAGCCGTTCCCTCTGGCGTTGCCATGGCTACCCAGCATTTGGGGGTTCACAAGCTTTGGGCCTAGTCACCCTTTCTGGCATTGCCATGGCGACCCAGTGTGTGTGGTTGGGCGGGGGGGTGGGGTGTCACAGGCTCCAGGCCCAGTTACCCCATCAGCTATTGCCCAGTGTTTGGGGGGGGTCCTGGGCTTGGCTCCCGGCATTACGCTAACACAGGGTGCCCTGAGAAGACCCCCGGGATAGGGCGCCCTGACTCGTCAGCACAGACAGATCGGACCAGACCCGCCGACGTGCGGGAAGGCTGGAGCTGGATCTAGCGTCTGGGGGGGCACCCCCAGAGCCCCGTCTGCCTTGCCCAAAGCCCTCACGGCCCAGGGCTGGAGGGGCTGCGCTGCTGGGCGGGAGCGGAGATCTCGGGGTGACCCCGGGCCTGTTTTTCTCCCCCTCCTTTCACTGGTGTCCCTGTCCCAAACCAGTCCCCCCCCACCCCCGCACGGCCCTGGCAGCGTGAGGGGAACGGGGCACCTGCCTGGTCTCCCACCTCCCAACCCCAGCTCCTGAGCCCGCAGCGGGAGGGTCTCAGGCCCAGCACCTAATGGTGGCGGGGGGGGGGCAGCGCTGGGAGCTGTCAGCAGCTTGGCAGGAGCCCCCCGAGGAGACGGGCGGTTAATGAGCGAGGCGGCAGGCCCAGCCTCAGCCCTGAAATTGCTTCAGAGACCCAGGGAGACCGAGGCAGCTTCGCTCCGTCTTCCATTCATCTGCTCCAGCCAGCCCCCCCCGCCCCCCCGCCCGCACCGAGTGCACGGCCCCTTCCAACAGAGGGGGGCGCAGACTCCTGGCGGAGGGGTGGATGGACAGCAAGGGGCGCCATGGGGGCTGGGGAAGGGGGGGATGGGGACAGACGGGCAACTGCAGTGGGGGGGATATGCGGGACCTAACTCAAGGGACGAGGTCTGGGAGAAAACGCCCCCCCCCTTTTCTGGGTGCCCCCTCCCTGCAACCCAACCCCCGTTGCCACCTTGTAGCCACTGACGCTGACTCCCCCCCCCCAGCATGAAGCTAGTTACTGGATTACACATGGTCATTGACAAGGGTCTGCGCTGGGCGTTCTGGGGTCCCCCACCTCCGGAGCAGCCCGGCTGCCGGGGATCGGCCTCCCAGGTCCCTGGCAAAGCCCCCAGGTCTAACTCCCCTCCCCGAGCAGGGCAGGGGGAGCGATCTGCAGCAAGAGTCAACCTGCCTCTCTGCTGGGTATCACCAGAGACACAGACGGGCAGCGCCCAGCGTAACGGGGCTGTCCCGGACTCCCGCTCTCTCTCGGCGCCGTACGGTCCCTGGGGGGAACCCGCTTCAGTGTGACAGCCCTTCTCAGGGGTCCACTTTCTAGGGGGTTAAGCCGTGGGCCCCTCCGCCTCCCAGAACCGCACCTCTCCGAGCCTCAGCACGCCTGTCTCTGCCGGGGGCCCCCTCAGGGAGTCCCCTCGCTCTGGACTCACGGGGGCTCCACTCCCAGCGGGAATCAGGTCCCCCGATCTCTAGACCGGAGCGACTCTCAGCCAGCCTAAAACAGGAGGGGTTATTGGGCATCTAAACCCAGCACAGGAAACTCTCCGGGGGGGCCCTCAGGCCTGGCCTCCCTTCGCACAGCACATCTAGGGCTTTGTCTACACTTTGTGGGCACAACTTTTGTCATTCAGGGTGTTAAAAATACTCCCCCCCGCCCCCGAAAAACAAAAGTTTTACCAGGAGCGCTCTCTCCGGCCGACAACCAGCAGCTACACGGTGCATCTTCTAGCGGCACGGCTGTAGGACCCCCTAGGTCTCGCCTGCATCCAGGTGGGCATCTGATACCACCGTCCCCCAAACCCCGCCTCTGTCCTTTGTCTTCTGTCCCCCTCTCAGCCTCTCCTCTCATTCTCCTCTGTCCCCCTCCGGCTGGACCTGGCGGGTCAGGTCACCGGGGTCCTCTCTCCGCAGCCCATGGTCCTCCCACTGGCCAGACCTGGCTGTGACTCCCGAGCTGGGGCCTCCTGGTCACCCATTGCTGGGGTCTCCATTCTCCAGTCCCTCTGCTGACCCTCTGTATCCACAAACTCCCTCTCCCCCCACCTCGTTAAACCAGTAACACCCAGGGAAACTGAGTCCCACGCCCTCTGCATGCAAACCATTGAAAAAAAACAAGAACCCCACCCTATTTGTCACGGGGGACTAGGCTTAGGGTGGGGGGCAGGCATCTTAGGGCTTTCTTAGGGCCAAGCCTGCAAAGAAGTGTGAGACAGAAAGATTAGAAGGGGTTGGTATAGCGAGGGATGGGGGTACGTGGATGGGTGGATAGATGGGATGGGCAGAGAGATGGGTATGGGTGGCGGTAAACCGATGGATGGACAGAGGGCTGTGTATGGGGATGGATGGACAAAAGCCAAAAAAGTCCGCCTGCCTGTCTAAGCAGTCCTGTAGAAAAGCCAGGGGTAAATGAGAATTAACAGAAATCCACCCTAATTAACCAAGGGGAAAGAGAGGGAGAAAAGAGAAATAGAAAGGGACACAAAACAGGTCCCTTGTCCAGGCCTTCCTGGAGAAGAAGTCGCTGATGGCTGGGTGCACCTGGCACTTTCTCTCCATACAGCCGGCCTCCACCCCGGCTGAGCGGCCCTGGGCCGGCTGGGCTCTGCCACGCGGCGTCTGTGATGAATAATTTCAGCCATAAAGCAAAGGAGGTGACAGGGCAGCATTGAGCGCAAACCCGCGTGTCAACCTTTGATCAAGCAGAGAGCGTAGAGATCAATCCCTGAAGACGAAGTGGAGTTGAAAGGGAAGCCGGCGCTGCGGCGAGGAACCCAGCCGGGGAGTGAGCTTCTCTCGGGCTCGTATCAAAGTGAAGGTCGGGGGGAGCATCCAGGGTTTCTATTGAGCGGCTGGAAAGCAGACCCGAGCTTTGGCGGGGTGGATGGCTTCGGGGAGAAGAGATCAGCCCCGTTTGAATCCCACCGCGTCTGACTGGAAGCTCTGTAGGGCAGGGACCCTGCCATGGGAAGCCCCTGGCCCGTGTCTAACTGGGGAGGGGGGGCCTCGAGGAGGGGGGGCGCCGTTCAGCTGAGAGGGAAAGGGGATGCGTTGCCGCCGCTCAGCGCCACATTTGCCAAATTGCTTTGCAGAAAGATTTCCCAAGATGCTTAGGGCCTCCTATGGGCTTGTCTGAAAACCCAGATCTGATTGGGCACCGAGTCGCAGAGCCTGGGCCAATGGACTTGGGGTGCAATGAGTTTGAGGGCTCAGCTTGCAAACGACACCAGAAAGGCCAAGGGCTGGGCTCTCCCTCCAATGGGGCAGGGCGCACAGCACCAAACCCATTAACCCGCAGCACCAAACCCATTAACAGGGACCCCCCCTGCAGTGCTAAGAGCCAGCCCCATGGCCCCGCAAGAACCCAGAACCCCCCAGCTGCGCTGACTCCCTGCTGTCAAGCAACCAGCCAGCCTGAGACCCTCCCAACTCATTCCACATAGGAACTGCCAACCTCTCCTGCCCCCCACCCTGCTGGGCATCCCAGAGTGGCCCCACCCACGGGCATGGGCACCCGCGTAGAGAGAGAGAGAGTGTGTGTGTGTGTCGGGGGGGCAATAGCCAGACCAGGGATTTCTCGTGCCCTCCAGCCACAGGCAGGAGCCTCACCCCACTAATCTCCCCTGGGAGCAGATCCGTTCCCGTTAACCCTTCAGAACCAGAACCGCCCGCTCCCCATGTTGCAGGGAGGGTAACTTTGGGCAGAGGATTTGGAAGGAGACTCTCTGCACTGATTCCAGGCGACACCAGCGCCTCCTCCCCACGCTGCGTGCATAACCCCGGACCATCCCCCCGGGCACAGGTTCACCCTGCCTCCCCCTTCATCCTGTGGGTAGCCTCAGCTGGTGGCATGTGGCCGGCAGACCCCTTGGCTGCCGGCGTTTCAGCCGCGGGCAGGCGGCGTGGTACTGACCTCCCCCATCCCAACGCTGGCTCCTGGGGCTAGTGGGTTCCCACCTTCCTGGCAGCGCCTGCAGGCCACGTTCTAAGCCCCTTAGGACCTGGGGCTCCCCGTATTCTGGGCTCCCTGCAGCCAGGGCTGGGTTAGAGCAAATGGAGGCGCCCTATGGACACGGGGTGGGGAACCAGGATAGCAACCCCTTTCCTCCCCAGTTCCCTCTGCCGGCCCGTGCGGGCACCCTGCCATCCCCTTCTCCCCCCGTCGCTCCTCCTCTCCACCCCCCAGAGCGACACGGGTTAATTGGCACCCGGCTGGGGAGCCGTTTCTTCCAGATGGTTTAAAATGCAAAGGCAGAAGCCGGCTCGGGGTCCCTCCGGCGCGGCGCTCGCAGGCTGTGAAATTGCCTTAATTACTTGGACTTAAAGATGCTTTATGGACACTTCAGGCTGTCTGATGTTGGGCTTTTCTTTTCATTAGAGAGGCGAGTGAGGGGAGGAGGAGCGCCGAGGAGAAGGGAGAGGGAGACGGGCCGCGGCGGGTTCAGCGCCACCCGGCGCTAACGAGCTCCAGCAAGCCATCAGGGCCTGGGGGTGGGGAGTGGAGCCAGGGGGGGACAATAAAACTCCAGTGAGGGGGGCAGTTTGGAAACGGGATGCGGGGCCTTCAGATAAAGCCACGTGCACGGTTCCGTGCTGGCTCCCACAGTCATCAGCCGCTGCTGAGCTTGGGGATCCACCCGCTTGCAGCCTGATCAGGGCACGGGGAGCGGGCTAGAGCGGCCATAGGCCCCCCGAGAGAACAGCGCAGAGGGGTTGGGATGCCAGCAGGGGGCACCAGCGCTGCCCCCTCCAAACTGGGCTGTCTGCCCAGGGCCTTTCACATCCTAGTGACCTCATCGCTGTGACCATAGCAACGAGTCGTGATGTCACCAACAGCAGGATTCTGACCTCAGGTCCCGGACGATCACCGATGGGGGGAGTCACCGCTCAACCGGGCAATACCCTAGGGGAGAGAGGTAGCCTGCCAAAGATCAGACAGCAGCACAGTGGCAGAGCCAGGGATAGAACCCAGGCGTCCTGGCTCCCAGCCCCCCACTGCTCGAACCACTAGACCTCACTCCACTCCCAGAGCCAGGGATAGAACCCAGGAGTCCTGGCTCCGAGTCAGCCCCACTGCTCCACCACTAAACCAACTCTCTTCCAGGCCCAGACTTGGACCCAGGAGTCCTGATCCAGTCCCCTGCTCTAACCCCCAGGGCCCCCTCACCCTGGTCTCCCCAGCTCAGGAAAGGAACCCAGGAGTCCTGATTTCCCCCGCTCTTACCCCAGACCACTGTTGCCTTCCTGCAAACGCCCCCAGCGCTGAACAGGGACAGGGCAAAGCTGGTGCCATTTCCCAGAGGCAGCGAGTGCCGGATTGTCCCAGGCTAGCTGGCAAAGCCAGGGCTTAACGGGTGACCTCCCTGCACCAGCCACGGCGGCCCATGGGGCTGCCCCCCTGGGAGGAGAGAGGCCGTGGAGGGTGTCCCCACGTGGGCTTGTGCCAGGCGAGGAAACAACCCTGCGTCACCCGTGGGGCCTGCTCGGTGATGCCGCGAGGGCTGCGATTTGCCAGCACCGGGATTACAAGGCGGCAGAACAAAGCCGGCTAATTGAATTAGCTTCCCAATGGCAGTGAGATTAAAGACGTGACAGAGGCGCGGCCCCATAACGCTTTGGGGAGGAGGGGGGAAAAATCCAGCCCCAGCCTGAAAACTAGAGCCGGGGCGGGCTGGCTGGCTCGGGGAGAATTTGGCTTCTAGAGGCGCCGGTTCCGATCCAACCTGCTGGTCCCCACCACGAGGTCCCCCCACTGGCTGGCTCAAGGGGGCAGGGATGGGCTATGGGGCTTTCCCTTCTAGGGGGCTCGGGTTCTGATCTAGGCCTGGCCCCAGGGCAGGGGATTGGTTGGCTCAGGGGGAGAGGGGCCTGTCCCATCTAGAGGGCACCGGCTCCCATCTGGCCCCAGGGCTGAGGACTGGTTGGCTCAGGGGGACAGGGAATGGGACACGGGGGCTTTTCCCTTCAGGGCACAGATCAAAAGGGGAGGAAAGTCACCGCCACTGAGTGCTGCCTGGGGGCCCACGTGACATGAGTTTGGGGGGGGTCTCAGCCCAGCCCCCGACAGCATGACCATCCCATGGGGCAGTACTCGGGTGAGGGCTGGACGGGCCCCAGGGACTGAGCGCACCCCAGCAGACAGCAGCTGTCAGCAGGGGCCCCCCGGGGAGCCTGCAGCCTCCCCACGTTCGCAGGGTCCCATCCCAGGGAGCCCGCCGACTGCGGGGGGTGGGTTGGTCCCCGGGGCCGGTGGTCGGGAAGGCAGCTGAGGCAGTTTCTCCATTGGCCAGGTGGTGCGGCCGGAGGCATGGGATTGGCCGAGCAGCTGCTCTTAACCCAGCCCCAGCGCAGTTTGGGACAGGAAGTGACAAGGGGGCCCATCTCCCCAGGGATTGGTTGGACACCCCTCATCTCGGAGGGTGGGGGGGCAGGGATCCCTTTCTGCAGGCTCCACCCCTGGGAGCCATGAACCCCCTTCCCCCATGCTGCCCTTCCCACACAACGTCTCCCCTCCTTCGCCCCATACCCAGCCCCGAACCTGGACTTGCCAAGTTACAGATGGGGAAGAGCAACGGGCAGGGCCCAGGTGCCACCTAGTGGCCACAAGGGAGATCGACCCCCCAGTTTGTGAACACCAGGCTCCAGGGGCAACCCCCTGTCAACTCAGGGCCAGCGGGCCGGATCCTTAGAGGGGACATGTCCCTCAGCCCCCTGCATTGCCCCACGGCCTCCCGGGGTAGGGGGGAAGAGCATCAACGAGCCCCAGGAGCTGGCTCTGAAGATACCCCCCTGCCCCCAGTGCAGGGGGCTGGGCTCTGCTCCTTGTCCCCGCGCTGGCCCTGACCTCGGCACCGGATCAGACGCCCTGCAGGGAAGCACCTGTTTCCTCGCCCCCGCATGCCCCCCCCCAGCCAAGCCCTGAATTTTCCAATGACCAAACAAACTCTAGGGCAGGAGAGGCCTGGGGCGGCCGCACCTGTCCCCTGGCACCCATACATGGCGCCGTCCGGGCTGGGCTCCAGTTCTGGGCTGGACCGCACGCAGCCCAGCTCTGGGCTTTCAGGCCCCCCGGCGGGGTGGCTGTGGATTCTGGACAAGATGCCCGGTCCCTGGCTCAGCCCCTCAGGGACTCTTTCTGCTGTAAATAGATCCGGTGCCAGAGGGAAGGATCTCTGCTCTTTGCCCTTGCTGGGTACCCCCAGCTCCTGCCTGGTTCACCGGGCAGGTCATTTCCATTTCCCGAGTCACTCCCCCGTCAATGCGGCTGTCTCTGGGGCAGAGCGGGCACCCAACCGGCACACAGCACCAAGCGCAACGAGGGAAGCAGGACCCCAGCTTGGCAGGACCTGCATGGAGATGGCTGCTCGAGCTGGGATTTGAACTGCTGGCTCTGGGGTGCTGGGGTGGCCCCCCTCCCTCCCAGCCCCAATAAAGCATCAAGCCAGAGCCCGTCATAGTCTCGTGTCCCACAGGGGCTGTGAGGATGAATACAGCAGAGAGTAAGTGACTTGCCCAGGGTTGCACAGAATGGTTGTGGCAGAGCCAGAAGTCCCAGCTGGCTTTGCCCCATTCTCCCACTCTCACCACTGCCCCAACCTGCCTCTCTCGGCTACCCAGGAGTTGCAATCCCAGCTTCGGCACCTGGATCTCCCCGAAAAAGCCCCAGCTTCCCACTCATTGGCTAATGTGGGTCACCAACACGTGCTCATGATTCCCCAGTGGAGACAAGGCCCAGATGGGGCTCGGCTCTGAGCTGCACGGGGCGGCCACTTCCCGCTGCTGTGGTGGGAGCTGCCCGTCCTGCAGGCAGCCGACGCCGGGGCTGCGGGCCGGGAAAGCAGCCTCGAGGGACGGCAGGAAATCTCCCTGGGCAGGGGGAGCGGTGCTAAAACGTCGTGCAGGAAACCCCGCGAAGGCCCCAAAACGTCTTGCAGGAAACCCCGCGACGGCCCCTTCTGATGGACACACGGGGGCGGGGATACGAGCGTGAGCCACGCTGCTGGGGCCCCCGGATCGCTGGCAGCAAGAAATGCTCACTCGGGAATTTGACGACAAGGGTTAATACGACAGGAGACAGTTTCACGGTGGATTGAGGACCCTAGGTCTCCCCGGGCTGGCTCACCCCATGCACCGGCCCCAGCTGAGACCCAGCAAACTCAGGTCACCCTGAGCAGCCAGGGACGGGAAGCAAGTTCACGCCCAGGGCTAGATCCAAGCCAGCCGCCACCCTGGCCCGCTGCCCAGTCCTCCCTCTCCCTGGGCCACAACGGGACACCAAGTAGCCAGGCTGTGGGAGTTTTACTGATGCAAAACCCTGCCCTGTTCAAATGGGGGAGCCCAGCCGAGAGCCCGAAAGGAGAGAGCTGCAGAGAAAGGCCAATTGCTGTGCCGGGAGTGCCCCCTGCTGGCTGCACAGCTCATCGCCCCCCCAGGCCTTGGTGCCAGAGGATGCCAGGGCACAGAGAGGGAGGGGGCATAAGCCAGCAAACCCCTTTCCCCCCACGCACGTGCACGCCCTTCTGAACCCCCCGTGGCTCAAACCAACCCCTGCCCCCAGGCAGTGCCCCATGCAAACCTCCGAGCCACCAGGCCACCTCACCTGCATCGCCCCCACCCCTGCATCTCCAACCAAGCCCCAGCCGCGCAGCCCCATCCCCAGAGCGCAGCCCCGACACCCCCACGCCCCGGGTCCCCAGAGAGAACAAACTGGGAGGGGAAACATGGATATATTGACAACATGTAGCAAGATTGCAAACCCCCAGCAACAGCCGGGGTAACCCCCCCCCACCACCACACACACACACCCCCCGGGGAAGGGAGACACCTCAAGGTACCCCAGCCCTAAGTGCAAACACACACACACCCGCCTCTGCCCGTCGGTGAGCGTGCCAGGAGAGAAATGTCCTGGGGGAGCTCCTCTCTGCCCCCCTTGGCCCCACCACCCCGCTTCCATCCTCCGGAGAGAGCAAACAAGGGATCTGCTGCTTGCCCCAGCCCGCCACGCGTCCCGGGCCAAGGCGGCTGACGGATCATGGCCTAGCTGGCACCCCAGCACCGATATCCCCGCTGAGGATCCGCTCCCTGCAGCGACGCGGGGCATTTATCCCGGGAGGGGGGCTCCATCTGCAGCTGCCCCCAGGAGCGATCTCTAAGGAAATGCCCCCCGGGGGCCGTGTTCGGGCATGAGGCGCGGCTCCAGGCCCAGCCCGCTCGCCCCTTGGCTAAAGACCGCTGCCGGCGCCGGCCCGGGCTCAGATCTCCTCCAGGAAGTCGACGGGGAAGAGCCCCATCTTGCGGCCGGTGTAGACCTTGACGTACCCGTTCACTTCCTCCCCCTTCTGCACCACGATCTGGGGGGAAGGAAGGAGGGTGCCCCGGAGGGGCGGCAGGTTAGACGCCACTGGGAACCAGATACAGAGCAGGCTGCCCATAGGGCAGTGGTGGGGCTGGGGTCGGAGATGCAGTAGGGCACATGGATGCAGAGCAGGAGAGACAGAGGGAGCGCGGGGGCAGAGACGTAGGGCTGGGCATCCATGCAGGTGGAGGGGAACAGGGGCAGAGAGGCAGTGAGGACCACTGGGGAATGGAAGGGGGGAGGGATGGATCGGGGTGCAGGATTGGGCCTCATGCAGTGTGAGGGTGCAGGGCTGGGCTCCCCTGCCCTGGGAGGGGAGAACACGGAGGCGTCAGGGATTCGGGGCCGGGCACCCATGCCCTGAGCTGCTGGTGCCAGAGGTGGATGGCGTGTTTCTTGGCTGTGCAGCAGAAGGACCGGGCTGGGGGTTGGGGGGGCGTGTCGGGGAGGGGTGAGGCCCCCCCGGGGAGCTGGCTCTGTGCTCACCTGATCCTTCTTCAGCGTGATCTGCCCGATCTCCTTGTTACCCACGAAGGACCTGGTGACCTTGTGAACCCGCTCGCCCGCTCGCACCCGGACGATGAAGTTCGGGGGGAAGTAGCCAATTTTCTCACTGATCTTCCCCTGCAAGGAGTCACACCGGGGAGGGGGGCGGGGGGGTCACTGGGAGCAGCCCAGCCTGCAAGGACACCACCCCTCCCCCAACATGCCGGGCCTGGAACAGTGCAAGCGGCGGGTTGGGATTGTGGGGTGCGGACATTGGCAAAGCTGTTTGCATGGGGGGAGCCCCGGGCTGGGCTAGCAGGGGCTGGGGATCAGGAGTGAGGGGCCCCAGCAGGGCTGGGGGGTGAACCCAGGGCTGGGCTAGCAGGGGGCAGCGGGCTGGGATTGGGGAGAAGCTCGAGGCAGCCCCTCACCCTCGTGAGTGCTGAAGATCCACCGGCTTTAAGCTCTATCCCCCCAGGCGCTGCCCCCACCGTGCGCCCCGCTGCTGCCGAGACCCCGGAGCCCTCCCCAGCTGACTGGGAAGACCCCTCCTTACCCGCCACCACTCCTCGTTGGAGTCATCCACCACCGTGATCTTCTCCCCCGGGCTGCAAGGGAAGGGACTCGGGCTAAGCACTGCGGGGCAGGGCCCATCCTTGACACCGCGGGGCCCTGGGATCTCGGACACCAGCCCCAGCGAGAACGCCACGGCCCTGGGGCAGCCAGCTGGGTGGGGCAGCCTCTCCCCAGCCCCACAGATGCCTCAACCGCTGGCCGCTGCATTCGCTCCTCCGTGGGCTCATGGGGCCCGCGCTGGGCCCCCGGAGATCGAGGATCAATCCCCCGCTCGGCGCGACTCCCTGTGTGACCTGGAGTGAACCCCCCGACTATGAACCTGGGGGAATCCCCCCTTCCCCTGTCTGTCTGGATTGAGAGCTCAGGGCAGGGTCTGTCTGTGCAGCGCCCGGCACCCTGGGGCCCTGATCTCAGTGGGGGCAGGGTCTCTCTCCAGTGTCTGGCACCAGGGAGCCCTGATCTCAGCTGTGGTTCTCCTGGCTGTAAGCAGTGCGGCCATGGCAGCTTTTGAAAGCTCCAGCTCCCGGAGCCCTGTGACGAGGGGAGATCTCGTCTGGAAAAGGGAGGCTGTTTCTCCCCGTGGCCCAGGCAGGCGTGAGGACGGGACCCGAGCGTGTGCGAACGGCTCAGGAGCTGACGGCACAGAACGACCCCCACCCCTGGCATTTCTTCGTCTGTCTGAACCCAGCGGTGTTTGGAAGCCGGGCTCGCAAGTTCTGCGCCCGGGGGGCAGCCGAGCTGCCTAATGTGGATGCCAACCGGCGGAGACAGACCCTGCGACCGATGCGCCTCCAAGGACAATTTCATCCCTCGGGGGCTAATGCCACATGCCAGGCCCGGGGCGCTCGTCACACACAGCCCCCCAAACTCACTGGAAATCCAGGTCGTCCTTCTCCAGGGCTTTGAAGCGATAAAGCGCCACGAAGTAATGAGTCTGCAGGAAGCCGGGCTGGGGCTTCTTGTTCTGCGGGGCCGGGAGAACGGGGTCAGAGCAGCGGCAGGTGGGGCAGGGACTGGGCACCATCTGGCTGCCAGGCCCTGAGCGCTCTCAGCAGGAACCGCCCTGCCCTGGCTGCGCCCCACGGCCTCTTCCCACCCCAGAGCTTGGCTGCAGCCGGGCCCCGCCCATGGGGGAGGATGGGAGAGGACTTGTCAGTAGGGGCGCTGTGACCCCAGGGGGAGGGGTCGCAGTGGGGTACAGAAAGGGGGTACCTTGTCAGGGGGCTGTGACCCCAGGAGTAGGGGGCAGGGGCAGTGAGGTGCAAGGGGGGTCCAGGAGGGGGTACCTTGTCGTCGGGGGTGCTTTTCTCTGCCTTCTTGTCCCCTTCTGGGTTGCCTGGAAGCACAGGAAGGAAGAGGAGAAAGGGGGGTTCAGTTTCATTTACCAAGTTAACAGATGGGTCCCCCCCCCCAAGCACCCAGGGCCCAGGCTGTGGGCAACACCCCACAAACTCCACCCTGCTGCTGAGACCCTAGGGCAGGTGCGGGGGTGGCAGGAAAACAATTGGGCCGGACGCCCTGCCTGGCATCATGGGACACCGAGCTGGGCAGGCCCCCGCCAGACCCCCACAGCTCGCACCTGCCTCGAGTTTGCCCAGTTCGTGCTTCCCAGGCTCCGAATCCTCGTCCATCATGGTGGCCAAGGGCTGGAAGAGAGACGGGGAAGCAAGTTAGAGAGGGGGCGCCGGCCAGGCGCCGCAGGAATGTGGGTGGCAGGGAACAGGGGGAGGGCAGGACCCTGGGGATGGGGGGGGGCAGGGAATGGGGCGTTGGGGCTGGGCTAGGTCCCAGGAGACTGTGGGGGGCAGGGAACAGGGATTGGGGCAGGACACTGGGGATGGTGGGGGGCAGAGAACGGGGGGGCTGGACCCCATTGGATTGTGGGTAGCAGGGAACGGGGCGCTGGGGCTGGGCAGGGCCCTGGCAGACTGTGGGGGGCAGAGAACGAGGGGCTGGGCAGGGCCCAGGGGATGGTGGGGGCAGGGAATGGGGCACTGGGGCTGGGCAAGGCCCTGGCGGATAATGGGGGGCAGGTACGGGGCGCTGGGGTCGGGCTGGGCCCTATTGGGTTGTGGTTAACAGGGAATGGGACACTGCGGCTGGGCAGGGTCCTGGTGGATTGCAGGGGGCAGGGAATGGGGTGCTGAGGTTGGGCAGGTCCTGGTGGATTGTGGGGGGCAGGGAATGGGGCGCTGGGGCTTAGTGGGAGCCCGGGAACCACGCGCTGTGTGTGGCTGCCGGGATGCCAGTGGCTGCCATAACATTTGGGGCGCAGATCCTCACCTCCCGGCCCGTGGACGGGTCCCCAAGACGCGGCAGGGAGATTCTGGTCCCTCGCCAGAGCGCCCCATGCCAGGGCAGCCTGGCATCGCCCCCAGCCTGCGCCAGACGTTCCACCCCTGCCCCCCACAGGCCTCGGCTTTGGGGCACTTCCTCCCCCCATCAGCGCCCACCCTGGGGACCCCCTTCCCCAGCCAGCGTGGCCCCCCTGTCCCTCCAGCTCACATTCTTCTTATCGTCCTGCCCTTTCTTTCGCTCCTTGTTGGCCATGATGACGCCCGTCCGGAGGGTCTCGAACACGGGGTCGCTGCGATTGGCTGCCGCTGAGTCAGACACCACAAGGGTGCGGTGAGTTCCGGGGGGGGGGGGGGGAAGGTTGTTCCACTTATGGGGCAGGAGGGGGGGTCTGTAGCCCCCCACAGGGGAGGGGCTGGTACTTACAGAGCAGCTCCCTGACGCAGGCATATTGCTGGTTGCTGTAGAGGGGGGAGCTGTACGCCCGGCGGAACCCGGGGGGCTGGGAGCGAGAGAGAGAGAACGGGGGAGTTACCGGGGCAGGACAGATGCCTGCATAGCCAGGACGCCTGGGTTCTAGCCCAGCTCGGGGGCGGGGCGTGTCTAGTGGTTAGAGCAGGGGCTGGGAGCCAGGACTCCTGGGTTCTATCCCTGGCTGTTGGAGCGGTGGGGCAATGGGTTACAGCAGGGGAGCCAGGACTCCTGGGTTCTACCCCAGCTCTGGAAGGAAGTGGGGTCTTGTGGTTAAAGCAGGACAGGGCTGGAAGCCAGGACTCCTGGGTTCTACCTCAGCTCTGGAAGGAAGTGGGGTCTGGTGGTTAGAGCGGGACAGGGCTGGGAGCCAGGACTCCTGGGTTCTACCTCAGCTCTGGAAGGAAGTGGGGTCTGGTGGTTAGAGCGGGACAGGGCTGGGAGCCAGGACTCCTGGGTTCTACCTCAGCTCTGAAAGGAAGTGGGGTCTTGTGGTTAAAGCAGGACAGGGCTGGAAGCCAGGACTCCTGGGTTCTACCTCAGCTCTGGAAGGAAGTGGGGTCTGGTGGTTAGAGCGGGACAGGGCTGGGAGCCAGGACTCCTGGGTTCTACCTCAGCTCTGGAAGGAAGTGGGGTCTGGTGGTTAGAGCGGGACAGGGCTGGGAGCCAGGACTCCTGGGTTCTACCCCAGCTCTACCCTCTAAACCTGTGGGACCTCAGTGAGTCATTTCCCCTCCCTGTGCCTCAGTTTCCCCACTGGTGCAAGGGGGGCTGGGCCGGACTCACGATCTTCCCGAAGCAGCGCTGCATCTCCACGTAGGACTGGCAGTGCTGGTGGATGCTGGTTTTGCAGTTCTTGCATCTCAGGCCAAACTTGTTGTTCACTGGGGCGGGGGGGACAAAGACGGGTCGATTAAACGTCCCAGCCATGGAACGGGAGAGGGGGCGGGAGGCTGGACAGGGACCTCCCCAGCAGGGATCAGGGCTGGCACAGGGGCAGTGTGTCCCGCCCCCCGTGACTGGCTTCACAGAGCCCTGGGAATGGATGTCTCCTTGGGGAGGGGGCGGCCATCGGGCCCCTTCAACCCCCATGTGCCCCACCGAGCCGGGCAGTAGGGGCCACGTTACTGTCCCCCAGGACTGGCCAAAGTGCCACGGGGAGGAGGGGCGGAGTCCCAGTGGGCTGCCTCTGTGTGGGTCGCTGACCCCCCAGTAAGGTGTGTCCCCCCCCACCCACCCACCCACCCTGTCCCCTTGGGCCAGTGCCCCCCGCCCACTCCTCATCCATGCTCCCTACCTCTCTGGCCTAAATACCCCCTCCCTCCTCCTTGCCTGTGCCCCCCTCCCCAGCCATGCCCCCCTCCTGCACCTAGTGCCCCCTGCCCTAGCCACGTCCCCCACCCCCATCCCCCCAGCCATGTCCTATCCCCCCCCCACCGGACCGCCACCCTCCCCAGCCATGCCCCCTCGCCCCAACCCCTCCCCCCAGGGCTAACCAGCCCCCCCCGCCCCCCACTCACGGACAATCATACGGGCGCAGACATCACAGAACTTGGGCTTTTTGAAGTACTGATCCTTGAACTTGTGGGGCTTGTCGTTGACGGGCTTCTGGGGCTCGGGGGGCGGCTCAGGCTCCTCCTCCTCCTCCTCCTCTTCCTCCTCGTAGAAGTAGTAGAGGGGCCCCCCCGTGGGGCTGACCAGCTCCCCATTGGGCTGCGGTTCTGCCGGTGGCTCCTCCTTGGGCCTCCGCAGGAACAGCTGCTTCAGTGCCTGGAGCTGGGGGGCCGGGGGGTGGGGGAGAGACACTGGGCACCTCGGAGACACTGACGCCCCCCCTGGGGGAAACTGAGGCATGGGAGGGAAACGGGGGCTTGCCCCAGGGTCCCACGGGGAGTCAGTGGCACAGCCAGGATAGAACCCAGGAGTCCTGCCCCCCAGCCCCTCGCTCGGTCCACACACCCCCCTGCCCTTAGCAGGGCACCTGGCCTGGGGTTCCCCCATCCCAGCACGGACCCCGGATCCGGGCTCATGCCCCACGGGCCAGGCGAGGCCGCCCTGATGGCGGGTTGGTGGCCAGGCTGCTGCCCCGGATGGATGCAGCAGGAGCCCAGACGGTGCCCTGGCTCCAGAGGGAACGGCTGGGGGCAGCCGGGGGGGGGGGGGGCTGGCGACGCCCCCCCTCGTCTCCTTTGCACACCCCAGGCTGCTGTGGGTGCCAGAGCCACCTCCTCTGCTGCCCACGACTGCCCCCTGCACCCCCAGCTCGCTCAGCCCCCCTCGCTAGGCCCCCCACTCTCTGGGGCCTGCTGCACCGGGGGGGGCAGCGTTGGCAGAGGACCCCCAACCCCCCCCTGCAGGAGTGTGCGCAGGGTGCCCATTGCACAGGGGTAACGGGCTGGGCGTGCCGGCCGCAGAGACCTGGGCACGGGGAGGTGGGGGGCACGCGGGCAGCAGGCCACGTCCCCACCGACACCCCAACTCATGACATCCCCGGGACTTGTGGGGGGGTTCCAGCCGCTGGGACACAGGGACCTGCGTCCCCCCGACTGGCAGCCAGTGGGGCCGGAAAGGAGCCCCCCCAAGAGGGCCAGGGAGCGCTGGCGGGGGGAACCTCCCAGCCCCCCCATCCCGAGGCCAATCCCCTGGCAGCACTTACCCTGCTCGCCGGCTTCCCCCCGGGCGCGGGCGAGGCTGGCGGCGCCAGGGCCTCCCTCTCAGTCATGCTGCAAGGGGGAGCAGAGGCGTCACGGGGCCCCGGGGGCTCCCCTGGCAACACCCGCTAACCCGCAACCAATTGAGGGCGCCGCGGGATGAGCCAGCTCGGTGCCCATCTCTGCCCCACAGCAGCGCCCGCCAGGGCCCAGCACGGGGCATCCATGGGCACAGAGGAGGCCCACGCTCCTGCCCACGGTGCCAGACGAACGACCTGCCCGGGGGTTTACACAGCACCAGTCGGCGTCACGGCAAGGGCCCTGCTTCTCTGCCAAGGCCTTACCGCGCCCCCCAGAGGAGACAGCCCCAGCCCCACGACTGCTGGGCCTACCGATCGCCCCCTTTCTGCTGTGCCCAGCAGTGCCACGCCCGCAGCTCCCCACACGTCCGGCCCGGGCGCTATTTTAAGTTCCCGGCATCATACGAGCCCTTGCTCCCCCAGCTTGCAGGGTGTGTGTGTCGTGTGTGAGTGTGTCTCACAGGGGTGCATGTTACAGCAGGGACGTGCGTGTGTCTGTCACGGGCGTGTGTAACAGCAGGGACGTGTATCTGCCGCGGGGGGGGGGGTGTGTGTCACGGGTGCATGTTACAGCAGGGACGTGCGTGTGTCTGTCACGGGCGTGTGTCACAGCAGGGACGTGTATCTGCCGCGGGGGGGGTGTGTGTCACGGGTGCATGTTACAGCAGGGACGTGCGTGTGTCTGTCACGGGCGTGTGTCACAGCAGGGACGTGTATCTGCCGCGGGGGGGGGTGTGTGTCACGGGTGCATGTTACAGCAGGGACGTCTGTCGTGGTGTGTGTAACGCTTGAGAGCGGAGGCCGGGGGCGCTTTGGGGGCCCAGGCTGCCGACCCCCTGCCCCAGTCTGGAAGGGAAGGGGGCGTCTGAGATGGGTGCACAGCCGGGGAAAGGAGAAAGACAGCAGGCCGGGGGTGGGGGGGTGGGGGGCGGGGGGAGACTCACCTCTGAGCTTCGGGCTCCCTCCCAGCTGGGTAAATCCTCCCCAGGAGCAGTGCCGACGGGCCCCGGCTGCCCCAGAGTAGCCAGCGCCGACCCCCAGGCCTGGCTGCACAGGGGCGCTCGGCTGCCGGCCGGGGACGGAGTGACAGGGCGAGAGGGGAGCGAACAGCTGAGCCCCATGCGGGAAGCTGACGCCGAGAAATTGGAGCCTGCACACGAGCGGGCCTGGCCGGCGGGAGCCACTGGCTGGTTGCCTGGAGGGTCCGGGCGCCGGTGGACGCGGGCACAGGGTAGCCAGCCCAGCCACAGGTGGGATGGGCACCCGGGCTGCAGGTGTTCGGTTCCCATGTCCCCACGGGGACAGGAAAGGGCGTTCTGCCCCTGGGATGCACCGAGCCATGGCCACCGGCCAAGGAGCCGCGCTCTGAGGATTCTGCCTGGGAACAGGGAGACCCAGCGGCCGAGGAGCAAGATATTGGCAGGCTCTCTCTCCCTGCAGGCATCGGGCTCCGGCAGACGGTGGGGCGAGCCCCCCAGACCTGCCTGAACCCCCCCATGCAGGGCCTGAGGTTCGGTCACCGGGCTGGGACAGGGTAAAGCCACTTCTGTGTCCTTCTAGTTGGGGGGCCCTGCCCGGCCCAAGTCAGAGCAGCCTCGGGGCTGCTCCAGCTTGTGTTCTGTTCCCCATGGCCCTGGGCTGCAGACAATACCCATAACGCAGCGCACACGGGGCATGCCCCGAGCCGCTCTGATGCCCGCTGGGGAGGCCCTGGCGGGGCAGTTCTCAGGGGGCCGCTTGCACCCCCTTTTCCTGCCCCCCACCAGCTTCTCCGCCTTGAGCTGCCATCACAGGTCCCATCCCTGGAGGGCTCCCACCCTGTCCCTTCCTGCGGAAGCTTAAACCATATGGGGGGCTGTGTCCGTGTCCCCCTGCATGTGGGAACACCCTCTGTCCTCGGGGACTGGGGCAGCCGCTCTGTAGCAGGCTCCAGGCCCCATGTCCAGGCCTTCGCCCGACTCCTCCTCCTGCCCGGGGGACAAGGAGCAATTGGCTAAACGCCGCGGGCAGGGAGGCTCCGGGCCAGACTCCCAGGGACATTTTGGCATCCCCAGTATTGGGAGTTTTGGGGGGGCAAGTTGGACAAACCCCTGGCAGGGCTGCTCCAGGGTTACTGGGTCCTACCCCCGCACTGGCCTGGGAGATGTGCAGCCGGGGCGCCCCTTGCCCCCCAGCAGCTGGGCGATGGGACAGGGAGGCCAGCTGCTGCTGAACTCAGCCCAACCCAGGCCGCCCGGGGTGGGGAGCTCAGGCCTGGGGGCTACGTCCAGGAGTTGGCTGTTTGCCCCAGAATCTGTCAGGCTCTGGTGCATGTGGATCCGAAATCCCTTCTGCCAGGCTGACCCCGAACACCAGAGTCCCCACAGAGGGGGAGGGCTGGGGCCCTGGCTGCTCTGCGGCGGGCAGCGCTGGTCTCCAGCCTGAGACTCTATCGTCCCTGGGGGGCGCAGGTGGGCACGGCCCCTCCCAGGGACACCCCCCTCCTGCTCAGCCCCAGGGCTGCTGCCCCCGCGGTACAGCCCAGGGGCTGAGCGATTTGCTGCAGGCTGGTCTGAGAATCCCCCACCTGCCCCCTCCAGTCGGCTCTTACCTCTCTGGTGCGTTCTGCCCGTCACGGCAGGGGCTGGCCTGGCCCCCGGGAGGCTGGAGCGCTGCAGGCCGACGCTGGGCCTGCCGTGAGGTCTGTGCCGGGCCTCGCTCCTCTCCCACGGCGAGCGTAGCCTGGCCTGGTGGAGCAGCGAGCCAGGGCCGGTAGCAGTAGCCCACAGGCCACGAAGCTTGGCCGGCTCTCTCTGTGCCGTGGGGGTGCAGGGCCCGGGATCAGCTCCACCCCCAGGGGCCCAGCTCAGCGCCGCAGGGCCGATGCCGCAGGCAGGGGCTCTGGTCCGTTGGTGCCAGTTCCTGGAGGCTCCAGTTTGGGCACGGATGTGGCCCTGCCTGCCCCTGGCTATGGGGCTCAGCGGGGAGCCATCCCTCCCTTCGATCCTCTCCAGGGCCACCGGACTGCCCCACACTGCCATCCCAATGGAGGGGGACTGGGGGGGCTCGGCCCTACCCTACTAGGTGTCTATGCCTGCTCCTTAGCCCTGCTGATGAGTGGGGGCGACACCCACCCCCCGTGAGCACCCCTCCCCCACTGGTGCCACCCCAGGAGGGGTACAGTGGGGGGGGGGGAAGAGGGGGCAGTCCCAGAGATGAGCGGGGCACGTCTCGCGTTAACCCCTCGCGCTGGGCACAGAAACCGGAAGCAGCTTTAAAGTGATGGACGATTTTTTTTTTTTTTTTTTATATATTTAAAAACAAAACCAAACCCCCGCCGCCCCCGCCCCCCCGGATTAAATAGACTGTACAGCGACCAGACCCAGCCAACACCTGCGTGTGCGACTGAACGCGGTGCCCGCCACGGCACAACGCGGGGCGAAAGGAGACACGTGTCCGGGGGGGGGCTGTGGGGGGCACGTTACCGGGGGGCGAGGGGGGGGGAAATGTTCTTCCACTCCAAAAAAAAAAAAAAAAAAATACCCCAATCATCATCAATTTCTCATCTCTTCATTGTGTCCATATAAATAGAGGCCGGGCGCGCGGCCGGCGGGGGGGCGGTGGGGCCGGGCCGGCGGGGGCCTACTGGGAGCTGGCCCGCTCCAGCACCCGCAGGTCGTAGTTCTTCTTGGCCCCGCGCAGCCGGAAGCGGCTGAGCGAGTTGTTGAGGTGCAGCGAGGCGTTCTGGGCGGCCAGCGGGCTGGGGAACACGGCCACCACGGTGTACAAGGCAGCGAGGTCCGGGTGCCGGCCGTTCTCCGCCGGCCCGTGGTGGTCGCCTGCGCCGCCCCCGGCCCCGCGCCGCCCCTGAGTCTCCTTCAGCCACTGGATTTTGGCCCCGGCCATGGCGAGCTGGGTGAAGAGCTTGTCGGCCTCGGTGCGCGTGATGCCCTCGGGCAGGTCCGTCACCTCCAGCACCCGGCCCAGCACTGCGGGGAGACAAGGCCAGGTCAGCGGCTGGGAATCAGCGACAGCAGGGAGGGAGGGGGTTGGGAGCCAGGACTCCTGGGTTCTCTCCCTGGCTTTGGGAGGGGAATGGGGTCTACAGGTTAGAGCAGGGGGAGAGGGCAGCCAGGACTCCTGGGTTCTATACCCGGCTCTGGGAGGGAGTAGGGCTTAGAGGTTAGCGTGGGGGGGCTGGGAGCCAGGATGCCTGGGTTTTGCTCTGGGAGGGGAGCGGTCCCTGCTTGAATCCCAGAGGCGGGAGCTGGGAAGTCCCTGCAGTTCATGCCACAGGGCACCCCCTTCTCCCTGCGGTGGGTGGGCCAATGCACGTCCCATGCAGCCCTGCAGAGCCTGTCCCGGGCACAGGACGCGCCCTGGCAGGAGAGTTTGCCTCCCCTCTATCAGCCCACCCTGGAGCCAGACTCGGGTCCGGGGACATGGGTGGGGAGGGCTGAGGGGGGGCCGAGCGCTCAGGGCTCCTTGGGGGGCACCTTGGGGAGCCTCTCTGGGCAGCTTGGCCAGTCCCAGACACCGGTGCCTCCGAACTCAGGGCAAACCCAGCTCCCGGCGGAGGGCAGAGGAAGCTGATGCCAAGGGGCCGTGGTTAATTTCTGACCTGGCCCAGAACGGAACCACACCCGCCTGTGCCAGCCCCACACAGGGGGCAGAGCCAGGCCGTGCCCAGGCCGTGCCCGCAGGCCGAGCTGCCCGTACTCTGCAGCTGTCAGGGCACAGAGCGCGTCGCGGCCGCGGCTCGGGCTCCGGGAGCCAGGCGGGGGTGAGCGGCAGTTCCAGGGCCCTGGCAGACCGAATTCTGTGCTAATATTAAACCAGCGTGTAACAGATCCCCCGGCCCCTGCCTGCTCCACTGCCCGAGTGAGGGGGTCTCCCTGCTGCAGCTGTTTATCCGGGGCGGAGAAGGGGGAGGGATTTTAAGCCTCCCCCGAGACCCGTGGCAGGACATTGCCTTGCAGCCTGTCCCCAATTAGCAAGCGCTGAGCGTGCTCCCCGGGCGGGCGGCAGAGAGCCCTCTGCCGGCTGCCGAGCCCGGCGTTTGGAGAGAACCCCAGCTGAGCAGCTTCGGCTGGGGATCTCAAAGCACTTCGCAGACGCCACCCCGCTACTATCTCGGTGGGGAAACAGGCAGAGAGAGGGAGTCAGCGACAGGAACAGCCCACAAGTCTGGACACCAAGCTCTGCTCTACCCACTAGACTCCCCTCCCCGAGCTGGGCACAGAACCTGGCTCCCAGCCCCGCCCCCCACTTTAACCAATAGACCCCACTGCCCCCCAAAAGTGGGGGTAGAACCCAGGAGTCCTGGCTCTCAGCCCCCCCCACCATTAGATCACACCCCACAGCGCAGTGTGTGCGTCTCCTGGCACACACTCCTCCAGCCGCTGGACGCAGCTCAGCCGGGGGAGCACAGGGCACTGCGCTTTGTACCATGTGTGGCGGGGGCAGAGAGGGGCAGAGGGGGAGGCCCGGGGGCCTCTCTGCTGCCACCGCGCACACTCTCTAAGGGGGCTTGCGGGCAGCACTTCCGAGGACCATGGGTCTCTCCTCTCTAGTCCCCAGCAGGTCCCGTCCAGGATCGGTCCCTGCTACCCAGTGACAAGGGCTCAAACTGCCCCCTCGGCAGGTGACTGGCGAGGGAGGCACCCGGGAGGCTGGGCTGGCTGGGGCGTTTGCCAGCCGAGGCCAGGCACGGGTGGGCGTGAGCAGCCCCCGAGGTCACTCGCCTACGTCGCTTGTGCCGAGGTCGGTGGACGCTGACTTGAGGGCCTGTCTCTTGCCTCGGTTTCCGTGTTTCATCCCTGTCTGGCCCTGGAAGAGCGAAAACAGAGTCACCCGGAGAAGCCGCCCCGTCCCGGAGAGCCGGCTGGGAGCCCCTTGGCCAGCGTGCCCAGAGCACAAAGGTTAGCCCAGCCCCTGGTGCAGCCGAGCGGGGACAGGCAAGGGCCGTTTCCAGCCTGCACTCCCAGGCCAGGGAGCAAGGAAGCAGCTTGCTCCCTGCGCCCGTCTCCATCTCGGGGGAGATGCTGCAGGACGCTCGGTGCGGACGTCCGGCTTGGGCGAGGCTGGGGCAGAGTGACGTTTCAGCCCAGCGACTATTTACATGGGAACTCAGCCGGCCTGCTGTCAGCCTGCTCAGAGACGGGCTGCGGGCACTGGGCTAGGGCCCCGATCCTGCAGCGCAGGGCATGTCCTGGCGGAGCCCGAGCGTCCCTCTGCACCAACCAGGGCCTAGGTCTGCAAAGGGCCACGCTCCGGGGTGGGGGGGGGCACTCTTTGGGACTGACTCACTATTGTAATTTTTGCCTGGCCTGAGGGAGGGGAAACTGGGGCTCACCCCCCACATTTTGCTTCTTTCTGGGGGACAAAGGTGACTGGCTGGAGTTTGAAGGGGGGGCATTGTTTGTTGGGCTTTTATACAGAAGGCAGGTGAGAAATTCCGCAGTTTCAAAGCTTGTTCCTTTTCCAAATCCAAATGCCAGATGCTTCCGAGAGACTGAACACAAGAGGGCAATTACCGAGTGATCCATCCCCTGCCCTCTAGTCCAACCTTCTGGCCGTCAGAGGCTTGGGACACACAGAGCCTGGGGGTTCATCCCTGACCATCTCGGCTAACAGCCATTGATGGACCTGTCCGCCATGAACTTTGAACCCAGTTATACTCTTGGCCTTTACAACGTCCCCTGGCAATGAGTTCCACAGGTTAATTGTGTGTGGTGTGCAGGACTTTTTCTCTATGTTTTGAGTTTGTCAAAAACAGAGTTTTTGGTCGAAAACCCACCATTAAGGACAAAAGTCTCCTGTTTTCCCACCTTGGGACTCAGGTCTGGCTTCCCCTGTCCAATTCTGGGGGACGGGGGACAGGAGCAGGGCTACAGCATCAGAGACGTCAGGCCAGTGAGTCCCTGCACCTAGGGTGGGCTAGTGCCGCAGACAGACCCATGTTGAGGGAGCAGCTTCCTCTTTGGGAGCCCTCCAATCTCTGCATCCCCCAAAGAGCCCTCGAATCCGAACAGGGAAGACCAGTCACGAGCCCCCCACTCCTCCAGCCCCAGCTATGCCAATGTTTCCATCCGAAGTCGGGGGCCAGGAGGAGGACTGGCTGTGATGGGGGACCCCAGCCTGCCTCCGGGCTGGCGGCCGCTCTCTCCCTACCTGGTGTGTGCTGTAGGTGGACTGGCTGGGCAGCAGAGGAGCAGGGCAGATGGAGAGATTGTACTGCAGTGGCTGGCCCAGTAGAGAGTAGCGCCCGTCGCCTGGAAAGCAGAAGCAGAGATTTGGGGGTGCTGGGGCGGGGGGTGCAGCGCTGCAGAACCCCACAGGAGATGGTCCTTCCCTCCACGCTCCCTGCTCCTGCCAGGGACGTGCGCGTCAACTCGGCCACAGCCATTCCCGGGAGCGGGGGGGGGGGCAGCAAGGGGGTGAGGCCTCCTCTCTGGGCACCAGTCTCACTGGCACGGGCCGGAAAGGCAGGGAGGACGTGACAGTAGCAGGGTGAGTGGTTATATGGGACGTTCGCAGGCCTTGAGTTCGGGTTTTCAAGGCAACCCACGCTATGGAAATAACCCATCTGGTGGGTCCTGTAACACCTGGCCAGCAGGCCCCGCCCCGCGGGGCACCAGGCTCCGCCCCCTGCAACAGCTGGCTGAGAGGCCTCAGCTCCCTGGAGCGCCAGGCTCTACCCAGCGACTGCTTTGCAGGTTCGAGGGCTGCCTCGGCAGGTCAGGGTTCACTCTCTGGCCACCGGCGCCTCCCCAGGGGACCAGGCCAAGGGCCCATTGTCCGGATGCAAACTCCCACAATGCACCCCGTCAAGACCACCCCGTGCCTTGGGCCCGGGCTCCTCGGAGCTCTGAGCTTGGCCAGTTTCACCGTAGAGGCTCTTCTGGTTCCAAGGCTCCCCGCACCCCATCTCACCCTTGGCGCCCTTCTCACCTTGTGCTGGGCCCACGGGCCGGGGGAACTGAGTGAGGACCGGGAGCGGGCCGAGCCCTGTGCAGACGCTGCTGAGGTTGGTCACGGGAGAGGGCGTCGGGGACTGAGTGGGGGACGTGATGGGGCTGGTTAGCTGGGTGCTGGCCTGGAGACGGGGGAAAGGGTTAGAGGCACGGATCAGGCCCTGCGCCCCCTACCCCCACCCCACGGGGACGTGCTGAGCTGGCTCTCTGCAAGGGGCTGAATCCGACCCCCAGCCCCCCTGGCCTTGGGCTAGTGCCTGGGGCCCTTCTCTGCCCGCATCAGGCTCAGGCCGGGGTCCCGCCCAGGCTGCAGTGGCCCCCCCGCCCTGTACCTGGGCGCTGGTGTCTGGGTGGTACAGGTCCCCCGGCTTCTGCCCCCGCTGGTCCAGGCCATAGTATTTACAGTGGCTCCACTGCACCACGGGAGGGTTCTGCGGGGGCTGGGGGCCGCTGGGCACGTTCAGCTGCATCACGACCACGCCGGGCCCCGGCGGAGACACCCCTGCCAAGAGGAGACGGCGGCTGGGACGGGAGCTCCCAGGGTCACAACGCCGGGACGGGCACCCCCTGCCCCCAGCCAGGCGAGGGGTGCTCACATCAGAGCCTGGGGAGCTGGGGCTGGGAGCGGCTCCCCTGGCTACAGAAACCTCCACTCGGTGGTGCAGGGGCTTTCTGGGGGGACCGTGCCTGGCACTGCACCCCAACCCTTCCCTGTGCCTGGTACTGCACTCCAATCCTTCCCTGTGCCTGGCACTGCATCTCCATACCCGGCACTGCACCCCAATCCTTCCCTGTGCCTGGCACTGCATCTCCATGCCTGGCACTGAACCCCAATCCTTTCCTGTGCCTGGCACGGCATCTCCATGCCAGACACTGCACCCCTATCCTTTCCTGTGCCTGGCACGGCACACCAATCCTTCCCTGTGCCTGGCACTGCACTCCAATCCTTCCCTGTGCCTGGCATTGCATCTCCATGCCCGGCACTGCACCCCAATCCTTCCCTGTGCCTAGCACTGCATCTCCATGCCCGGCACTGCACCCCAATCCTTCCCTGTGTCTGGCACAGCATCTCCATGCCCAGCACTGCACCCCAATCCTTCCCTGTGCCAGGCACTGCATCTCCATGCCCGGCACTGCACTCCAATCCTTCCCTATGCCATGCACTGCATCTCCATGCCCGACACTGCACTCCAATCCTTCCCTGTGCCAGGCACTGCATCTCCATGCCCGACACTGCACTCCAATCCTTCCCTGTGCCTGGCACTGCATCTCCATGCCCGTCACTGCACTCCAATCCTTCCCTGTGCCTCGCGCTGCATCTCCATGCCTGGCACTGCACCCCAATCCTTCTCTGTGCCTGGCACTGCACCCCAATCCTTCCCTGTGCCTGGCACTGCACCTCCGTGCCTGGCACTGAAGCCCAATCCTTCCCTGTGCCTGGAACTGCATCTCCATGCCTGGCACTACACCCCAATCCTTCCCTGTGCCAGGCACTGTATCTCTATGCCTGGCACTGCATCCCAATCCTTCCCTGTTCCAGGCAGTGCATCTTCATGACTGGCACTGCACTCCAATCCTTTCCTGTGCCTGTAACTGCACCTCCATGCCCGGCACTGCACCCCAATCCTTCCCTGTGCCTCGCACTGCACCTCCATGCCTGGCACTACACCCCAATCCTTCCCTGTGCCAGGCACTGCACCCCAATCCTTCCCTGTGCCTGGAACTGCACCCCAATCCTTCCCTGTGCCTGGAACTGCATCTCCATGCCTGGCACTGCACCCCAATCCTTCCCTGTGCCAGGCACTGTATCTCTATGCCTGGCACTGCATCCCAATCCTTCCCTGTTCCAGGCAGTGCATCTTCATGCCTGGCACTGCACTCCAATCCTTTCCTGTGCCTGTAACTGCACCTCCATGCCCGGCACTGCACCCCAATCCTTCCCTGTGCCTGGCACTGCACCTCCATGCCTGGCACTACACCCCAATCCTTCCCTGTGCCTGGCACTGCATCTCCATGCCCGTCACTGCACTCCAATCCTTCCCTGTGCCTCGCGCTGCATCTCCATGCCTGGCACTGCACCCCAATCCTTCTCTGTGCCTGGCACTGCACCCCAATCCTTCCCTGTGCCTGGCACTGCACCTCCGTGCCTGGCACTGAAGCCCAATCCTTCCCTGTGCCTGGAACTGCATTTCCATGCCTGGCACTGCACCCCAATCCTTCCCTGTGCCAGGCACTGTATCTCTATGCCTGGCACTGCACCCGAATCCTTCCCTGTTCCAGGCAGTGCATCTTCATGCCTGGCACTGCACTCCAATCCTTTCCTGTGCCTGTAACTGCACCTCCATGCCCGGCACTGCACCCGAATCCTTCCCTGTGCCAGGCACTACACCTCCATGCCTGGCACTACACCCCAATCCACACCCCAATCCTTCCCTGTGCCAGGCACTGCACCTCCATGCTGGCACTGCACCCCAATCCTTCCCTGTGCCTGGCACTGCATCACCATGCCTCGCACTGTACCCCAATCCTTCCCTGCACCAGGCACTGCATTTCCATGCCTGGCACTGCACCCCAATCCTTCCCTGCACCAGACACTGCATCTCCATGCCTGGCACTGCATCTCCATGCCCGGCACTGCACTCCAATCCTTCCCTGTGCCTGGCACTGCATCTCCGTGCCTGGCACTGCACTCCAATCCTTCCCTGTGCCTGGCACTGCACCTCCATGCATGGAACTGCACTCCAATCCTTCCCTGTGCCTGGCACTGCACCTCCATGCCCGGCACTGCACCCCAATCCTTCCCGGTGCCTGGCACTGCATCTCCATGCCCGGCACTGCACCCCAATCCTTCCCGGTGCCTGGCACTGCACGTCCATGCCTGGAACTGCACCCCAATCCTTCCCTGTGCCAGGCACTGCACCTCCATGCCTGGCACTGCACCCCAATCCTTGCCTGTGCCAGGCACTGCATCTCCATGCCCGGCACTGCATCCCAAACCTTCCCTGTGCCTGGCACTGCGTCTTCATGCCTGGCACTGCACTCCAATCCTTCCCTGTGCCTGGCACTGCGTCTTCATTCCTGGCACTGCACTCCAATCCTTTCCTGTGCCTGGCACTGCACCTCCATGCCTGGCACAGCACCCCAATCCTTCCCTGTGCCTGGCACTGCATCTCCACGCCTGGCACTACCCCTCAATCCTTCCCTGTGCCTGGCACTGCATCTCCATGCCTGGCACTGTGTCTGGCATGGCACCTCCTATTCCTTGTCTCCCCATGCCTGGCACTGCACCCCCATCACTTCCGCTGTGTCCACCTGCAGTGGAAGCCAGGAGCTCCCGGGGCCCCAGCCTGCACTTGGGTGACCCCATGGGGCTGCGGCGAGGATGGCAGAGCGGGTGGCTCCAGGGCACAGGGACCCCAGGGAGCATTCCTTTCCTGTCCTTCTCGGGCGGTCTGATCCAGACCATGCCAGGCTCCCCCAGGGGAAGAAACAGGGAGCTGAGAGCAAAGCAGTGCCCCGGCCTGGCCACCAACAACTCCGCTCCCCCGCACCTCCTTTCTCCCCCCAGCCCCAGCCTTGCTCCTCAGGGGAGGCAGCGGAGCCTAGTGGGAGCAGCGCCTGCTAGTGCCACCTGGAACCGGGCTCCGTGCTCTCTGCGGCCCAGCCCAGCCGGCTGACCACACTGGGGTTGCACTGCGCCGGGACGGGACCGGGGCAGTGCCAGGCGGGGCCGTGTTCGCCCCCTCGGTGCTGGCAGGAGGATGAGGGAAATTTACCAGCGCTAAACCCTGCTCCGGCCGACGGGGGAAGGGGCGGGGGGCAGCTCAAGAAAGCAGCCATAGCTGGGCTGGTACAGATGCTCTGCTCTGGCCTTGGCCTGGCTGCTGACCCCCGGCCCCCCAGCCAGCTGGAGAGGGGAAGGGTGACATCACGGGCCGCGCAGCTGTTGCAGGGTCACTCCTGACCTAGCTGATCCGTCCTGGCCGCCTGCTCGCAATGCCAGGCAACCCCAGGGGTTTGGCTAATGCTGGTCGACTACAGAGAGGTGTTGGTGCGAAAACCCTGGCCCTCTCCCCCGGGAGCCTAGAAACGCGCTCCCTCGTACTTCCTGTGTACCCGCCCGACCCCTCCCCTAACACCTGCCTCTCCTGCATGGCCTGCTGCCCCCCAGATATGCGCGGGGGGCCCAGTTCAACATCCCCAGCAGCACCAGTGCCCCCAAATGCCCACACCACTCTGCCCTGGGTGCCCAGGCCCAGCGCATGCCAGGAGTCCTGGCTCCCAGCCCCCCTATGCTAACATCTAGATCCCACTCCCCTCCAGAGCTGGGGATAGAACCCAGGAGTCCTAGCTCCTAGCCCCCTGCCTGTCACCACAGTTTTAAAAGCTTGATTCCAGCCAATTCAAGGCTGTCGAGTCTGAGAACGCCCAGAGCCCGCTGCCATACCCGGTGCCCCCAGCAGATGGCACGTGAGGGCCAGCCAACACAAGGCTGGGAAGAGCCCCGTTGGCCCTGGCTGAAATGCCTGGCTAGCCCACGGGCAGAGGGGCCGGGCCCCTGGGCACCACTCACAGCCACTGCAGGGGAGGTGCAGAGCTGGGCTGTGTGAGCAGAGCAGCCCTGCCCCAGTTCTCCCCCCAGGGGCCTGGCTAGCTAGGCGAACGCACCGGCCGTCCCAGAGTGTCCGAACGCTGAGCCGCCTCCGTCTCTCTCTCCAATTTCCCTACAGAGCCCTGGTGGCGGGGCAGCCTGGCCGCCCAGCATCTCTCCCAGAGGAGGCAGGGCAGCAGGGCTGGCTGCCCCACACCAGGCTCTGCCTGGCCCCAGCCCGGCCTTGGCTTGTCTGCTGATGACCGTGGGGGGCAGGGAACTGGGCTGAGACCCACCCGACTCAGTTCACAGAAGCCACCAACCGCTTCTGTCGGCCTGGGTCGGAGTGGGTGGCTCAGCTGTGTGTTACCAACCCCCCCCAGAGAGCCAGCCCCTCCTGGGCTAGGACGCCAAGGTACTTCCCAGCGCCCCAGCAGGGGGCAGGGTGAGCCTGGGAACCGGCGGTCTCTCCTTACCCGAATACGGCTGCTGCATCTGTGGCGGGCTGCAGGGCGAGGGAGACTGGGGCATCTGATACTGCTCGGAGCCGGGAGGCTGCAGGTACCCGACCGAGGGGCTGCCAGGAGGAGAGAGCTGCAGTGAGGCGTCAGAGCTGCATTTCCCCAGACCCCGCCTTTGAGAGGCAGCTTCTCCCCAACCCAGGGGCTGGGCGACCACACCCGTTTGTGCTGGGGTCACCTCCCCGCTCTGCAGACACACGGGGACTTGGGGCAGCCCTCCCCGTGCTGGCTCCTGGCTCACAGGACTGCTGCAGTGCAGCCGGTTCTGGGGAGGAGTGCCACACTACGGCTGGGAGAAAGGGAACTCTGGCGATGCTGATGCCCCGACTCTTTGGTTGGGCAGGGAAGGCCAGCGGGGCGAGCAGGGGGCTCCAGCTGCGAGCTCAGGGCTGCTGCTGCAAGTAGGAATGGCGTGGAACGGCACGGCCCAACTGGGAAGGAACGGATGGGGGACCCCAGCGCATCACCTGCCCCGCCCCTTCCTGCCCTGATGCCCGAGGACATCACAGCCTGGGCATGTGGGCGACAGGCCTGCCTTGGAAGGAGCTAAACCCTCTGCTCCTCAGCAGCTGTGCCTAAGACCCTGGAGCAGAAGAGGCTCCAAACATAGCCCCCTACGTGCCCCCTGGTTATCCCCCACTGCCCAGAATATTGCCAGCCCAGCAGCAAAGGCCCCCCCTGGCCCCTGCGACTCTGCCTTGCTGATCCTCTCCCCTTTGACCAAGGCCAGCTCAGCCAGCAACCACCCGCCGCACGGCCCCCCGCAGGCACCGTGGCCCCTCGCTCTCCGAGCGGAGGTGGGCCGGAGATGCCGCTCACCTTACCTGGTGCCGTTCTGCTGGGCCGTGGGGATGACGCTGTAATAGACCGGCATCCCGCCGGACTGCAGCCCTCCCTGCACCGACTGGCTGGCGGGCACCAGCACCGGCTGCTGGAACGGCTGCTGGACCACCCCCTGCGACTCGCTAGCCACCGGGACCTGCGTCGAGAAGCGGAGGGGAGCCATGGAGAGCGGCACTGGAGGAAGCGGTGCTCCCACCCGAGGTGTGACCGGAACCAAAGGAGGAATGTGAGGGAGTCCACACCAGGCTGGAAGGCCCAGGGCAGAGAGCCCAGGGCATTGTGGGCTGGGACTGGCTCTGCCCACACCCCCAAGCTCCCAGCGTCAGGGCCTTTCGCACCGCGGCCTCTCCCCCAGCCCAGCACGGGGAGGGAGTGACGGGTTCTCGCCACTGCCGGGGAATGAGAACACCCATGGGTGTGAGAAGCAAGGCAGGAGGAGCAGGCTTCTGGGGGACCCCGTCTGTGCAGCCGGCATTATGCGCCCGGCCTCCGGTTCACACCCTCTGCTCTGGATTATGTCAGGAGCTAGACGAATCTAGCTGCGCCCGCTGTGACTATCAATACCCGGTTACCCTGGAAACTGGCGCGGGGGCAGCACGCAGACGTCAGGGCTCACACACCGGCCTGGCTTTTGGGAGTGCCGGGAGCGACACGCAGGGGGGTTCCCTCGCCCGGGAGCCCAGGCCGAAGCTGGTATACAGCAGCCTTATCTCAGCTGGGCTGGCGTCGCCCCCGAGTTATGTCACGTGGCCTCGGAGCGCCGCCCCGCTGCCCACCTGATACGAGGGCAGTGCCGTGTACTGGACCATCAGGCCTTGCATCTGGCTCCCCATGTTGCCTCTTTGATTGCTGAGGAGGCCGGAGGTCTGGGATGGCTGGACTCCCAGCATGCTTTGCATCTGGCTCCCCATGTTGCTCCTCTGATTGCTGAGGAGGCCGGGGGTCTGGGACGGCTGGACTCCCAGCATGCCCTGGTACGTCTGCTGCTGGTTGGACATCATTGGCTGTAAACCTGCTGCGGGACAGGGGCGGGACGTAAGCGCGTCTCTGGGGCACCGCGCAACTCCAGTGACGCAGCTCGGGTCCCTTCGTTCACGTTCCGCACCCCAGCGGCAGCTGGGAAGGCTCTGCAGCGAGGAGGCCGCTCGACCAGGACGGACCCCTACGACAGGCACCACAGCAGGTCTACCCCGACCCCAGGGAAAGTTCCAACCCCCCCACCGCCCCGGTCAGTATCTCTCGCTGTTCTCTAGCCTCTTCCATCAGTGCACTCTACAGAGGGAGTCAGTATGATTCTCCCTATTCGACAGATGGGGAAACTGAGGCACAGGGAGGGGCTGCGACTTGACCACAGACACCCAGCTGGTCAGTGACGGAGCTGGGAATAGAACCCAGGGCTCCTGACTCCCAAGTCCAGTGCTCTTCCCACTAGGTCACACCATCTCTTCCAGTTGGTTTATGCCTGGAAGCAGGAAAGGTTTGAAAAGCTCTTGCCCTCCATGATATCTTGTGGCAGAGAGTCCCGCAGGCTAGATGGAAAAGCCCCAGCTATAAAAATTCAGCCAGTTTTAAGTGTTCTTCTTATGCATTAACAAACGGGGTTTAAAGTTCTTTCCTGCACTCTGGTGGAAAGGTTAACTGTCAGCGGGGGTGGGAGCAGGGAGACGGGGACACAAGGCTTCTGGGCTGAGACAGAGGGTAGAAACTCCTCCTGGTTTCATAGCCTTAAAGGCCAGATGGGACCATTAGCTCGCCCGTCTGACCTCCTGCATAGCTCACCCTGGACTCCTGTCAAAGCCAAAGCATTTAGTCAGACTAATGCATTTCAGCCCCCAGGAAACTAAGCTGTGAGCCCCAGGCTTAGAACAGGGGAGACCCAGGTACCACCGATGCCTGAGGCCTTGGACATCACAGGGAACTGGATAGGTGAGACTTGCCAAGAAATCCCAGCAAAGTGCATCCCACACTGCCGGAACCGCCCCCACCCCACTCCCCCTGCCAATCCGAGCTGGGGGGGAAATCCCTCCCCAACCCCAAATCTGGCTGGCGGAGGGACCCTGAGGGTGTGAACAAAGCCCACCGGCCTGGCAGTGAGAAAGAGGATTTGCTGTGACGCCGTCTCTAAGCCAGAGAAACATTTTGGAGCAAGTTACGAGTAACTGCGGCTGGTGGGCAAATAGACAAGGCCTGGGGGCCACAACCCTGCACACAGACTATTAACCTGTCATCGGGTGGGAGCAGCTCCAAAAAAGGGCAGATCGCCGCAGACCCCTCCCGCCGCCCAGCCCTGGCCGGCGCCTGCCCGAGCCCCTTACCAGGCTGCTGTGCAGGCTGTGGGAGCTGCTGACTGCGCTGGGGGCTGAAGGCCACCGGGTGACTGAGAGGTCTGTATTGCTGGCTGGAGTTCGGATACTGCCCGGGCGGGTAGTAGGAAACCTGAATCTAGCAGAACAAAGAAAGTCTGTGGAGAAATCGAGCCGCTCCGAGCAACGGGTGAAAAAATGGAGGTCCCAGGCTTTCTGCCCTCCCCAGACCAGCCAGGACTCACGCTGGGGCTGCTGCGAGAGAGGAACGAGCCCCCTCCCTGCAAGCTCACAAAGCCGCCCCTACAGGGCCGGGAACCAGAGCCAGGGCAGCAGCCTGTGGGCGTGTGATGGGCATTGGGGGGTGTCTTTGGATTCATGCCAGCACAGCAGGGGAAGGGAAGGGGGACACGGTGACGTAGCAGTCGAGGTTCAGGAGGTCCCAACTCCCACCCACGCCGGGCCCCAATGACAGCACTGTGGGGCCATGGGGGAACCCTACCGACGTGAGGACAAGCTGCAGGATCGGGGCCTTACACGGTTTCTTTATAGATCCCTAGAGCTTAAGGTTAGACATGACCGTTAGAGCATCAGTGTATAGATCCCAGGCCAGCGCGTCACCCAGTTACCCTGTGCAACGTGTTCGACTAAAGCATCTTCCAGCCAGGCTGGATTTGGAGCCATCCAGAGTGGGAGACCCGACCGCTCCCCTTGGACATCACTTCCAAGAGTTCATCACCTGCCCTGCTAACCAGTGGGGCCTTTCTACCAACCGGAACAGGGCTGGTTTCACCTTCCAGCCACCGGTTCGTGTTCCACCTTCCTCCGCTAGGTTCAAGAGCCCAGCAGTACCTGGGATTTTCTCTGACCTGGACACAGGGATCCCGTCAGCGCCCCCTCAGATTGCAGCCATCTCTGGGGGTGATATACTGCACAGCACCAAGCTGGGCAAGAGTGTAGGACAGGAAGTGAAGGAGAATCTCCTTCCCAATGGACGCTGACCAGTGTGTTTTCTTATGCTCCACCCCAATGTCTCTCGTCTTTCATGGGCTAGTCCCACCGCCCGATAACAGAGGCCCTGGGACTTCCCCGAAAGAATTCCTGGTTGAACTACGGCTGCTCTTGTAGAAAAACCATTCATGGATCTTGATTTAAAACCGCCAGTGCCAGAGAACTCATCACAGCCCTCGGCCAGTTGTCCCGATGGTTCACTCTCATCACTGGTCAAAATGTCCTATTTCCAGTCTGAATGTGCCTAGCTTCAACTTCCAGCTGCTGGGTCATGTTAGAACTAGATACAAGAGCCAGCCACCAAATTTTTGTTGTCCATGCAAGTACCCGCAGACCTATCTTTAGGGCTTGGCCTATACTCGAAAGTCTGACTGGTTATGGTGCAGTTCAAATTCGCCAGGCAAACACTTTTATTCGGGAGTAAAAGTGTGGGTTTTCCTTAATCCGCTTCCCAAGGGGCATAAACTGAGCCCAGAAAAGGCCCCTCATATTCCGGAGTAAGGCCGGGTCTATGCTTGAAGGTTTTGTTGGCAGAGCTATCCTGGCAAAGCCCGCCACGTGTGGACGCAGCGGATAGAGGCAGAACTGAGCTTTATAGCGATAGGGCTTATTCCAGCCCCGTGAGTGAAATTAGCGATAGTGGCAAAAGCGGGTTTTGCGGGTATAACTGGGTCTACACTGGGGCTTTGCTGGTTAGGAACCACCCCTCATCCCAGCCCTGACCAACCGCAGTGCAGACCTGGCCCGAGAATGTCGCCCACATTCAGACCGTAATTCCTACTGGTCTAGCCTTCCCGTGCAGACAAGCCCCATGACACCAAGCACGGTGGGGCAGGGACTGTCTCTTTCTGGGGTGTCTGCAGCGCTGATCCACGACTCAGGCCCCTCTGTGTCACTGCAATACCCCCGGTAGCCAGCGCAAAGGGTGCAGGCTGAGTTCCGTGGACTAGATGCTCCGTTCCCAGGGGCTGCCCCCCCTTCAGCCCAACACTTGGCACTAGCCTCCCTCATGGCTTGTCTCGCCCCAGGCCACCCACACTGTCCCAGCCCTTGTTGCTTACTTGCTGGGGAGGCTGCAGGTAGCCCTGGGGCTGCAGGACTTGCTGAGCGGGAGTCGTGTGTCCCGAGGTGGAGTAGCTGGAGGAAGGGATGGGCTGTCCCGGGGACGTCATGATGAATCCCGTCTGCTGAGGATGCTGGGAGATGAGGGGCGGCTGGAACATGGCCGAGGACGGGTCTGGAGCTTCCGTGGAGCCCTGACGGCTGAGGCTGATCTGCCCAAAGGGGGAGCTGAGCTCATCAGCCTGCGGGCGGAGGGAGAAGGAGAACAGAGCATGGGCACCGGTGTCTCTGGGTCATGCCAACAGCGAGGACGAGAAGCTTCTACCCCCCACCACTCAGAGCTGCCTCCGGAGAAGCCCACAGTTGTGAGCATGGCGCTTGGGCAGATCACGTTCGCAAGGTCAGGAACCTGTCTTCGGGGCTGGAAGCAAGGAGCCTGTGGGTCTGTGGCAGGGGTTGGGAGGATGGAGTCACTAAATAAAGAGTAATGTGGTCCCCTTGTGCCCCAGCCCAGCTGGGGAACATGCCGGGCCAGCCAGCCTTTGCCCCCAAGTTCTTATGGCCTCGGGGCCTGCCCTAAAGTGCGGACCCCTCCCGGGATTTTGCCCTGGCAGTCACAGCCCACTCCAGGCTCACGTAGCACACTGCAGAGCCACCGGGCAGCCTGCAATCCTGCAACCAGAGCTGTTCCTAGCTGAGCACCTGCAAAGACCTCCAGGGCAGGACCGGAGTGAGTGGAGGGAGGCGACCGGGCACCGGTCCGATGCTCCTTGTGCAGTCAGTCAGTAGCTTAATAGGCAGCTCCTGCTGGCTGCTTTGGGAATCCGGACATCAGGCGTTTGCAAAATGACCCCCAAATGCTGGTGCAGCCCCTCCGTCCTCTTTCCCTTGCTGTCAGCTTGAGCCCCGTCTGCTCACTGCTGCGTAAGGGAACGCGGTCCCCCACTCCCAGCACGCAGTGCTCTGCCTTTCCCAGCACGCCCTGCGGGATAGCTCCAGGGGATGAATGGGCCACAGCAAACCCCCGAAGGCCGGCGGTCCCGGGGCCAAAGCACCGGGTGATGGGACGGAGGGTGAGCATGCTCAGTCCGACACCGACTGGGAGTCCACACCTGCTTCTCAAGGCGGGTTTAACACAAGCCACCGGGGCCACTACCTGCACCCCCACAGCAGCCCTGCCCCTCCGCCCGCCTGCCCTGGCTCTAGCCCCCACCCGGAGAGTCGGGCCCTGCAGAACAGCCCGGGTTAGCAAAGCTCGCACAACACAGACACGGCACACACGGGACAGACACGGGCGAGAACGGGTTATACCATGTTGTACTGCTGGGGCGGAGACACGGGCAGGAGGACCTGGGGACAGGAGCTGGCAGAGTACTGAACAGGCTGCAGAGCTGGGACCGGCTGAGACCAGCGGAGAAGGGGAGAGAAGAGAGAGGTTCGGGGGGAGGAGGGGAGAGAAAGAAGGAAGGGCAAGGTTAGTCATCCGAGCTCATTCCAGACACACAGAGGACGGGGCTGCAGAGGTCAGAGAGCAGGCTGCTCTGGGGAGCTGGGGAAGCCTGTCTCCATGGGGGGCTGGAAGGGGGTGGGTGGAAGAGGAACCGGGGGGGGGAGCTCTCACCCCCTCACACAAACGCTGACACTTTCTGCTCTTTCAGAAACTCCTCCCCCACGCAGGCACCTTTGCTGGGCGCAGAGGGACAGAGATCCCGCACTCCTCTCATGCCACCCCTGGGGTTGCCCCCCACTGCTCCCCACCCCCATTTTAGCCTTTCAGGGACTGTTCAGCTGCCTGCCGGCTCTTGGACTTGGGCAGATTTTTCTCATCACTGACCGCACTGTAGTTTAACGCTGCTAACTCCACATGATCCAACCTGCCATGAGATCAGCTACAAACCCATGAGAACTGAAACCCCGGGAAGTGCCGTGTTCTTCCCATTCACCTCCTGGTTCCAAGCTTTTCAGGGCCAAGATTCTCCTGTAATCACAGGACTCCAGGAGCTGAGGCTTTAGCTGAGACATGCGACGACATGGCAACACTGCACCTCCAAAGCCTTTGCCAACACCCCGTGGCTCACACCCAAACTCCCACCAGATCTCGGACAAAGCAATGGGGAAATCAACCACCACTGGAGAGAACTGGCCATGGGGTGGCGGGGGAGGCAGGGCTGGAGCAGGGCTCCCCCCAGCTTTTGGGGCAGCTGGCGCAATTCAGCACCCCAAGGCCCCTGCCATTCCAAGCCACATCTGCTGCTTTCCATTCAGTTGTGGATGGAACTCGGACAGCTCTGAACCCCAGCCTGGCACCATGTCACCCCTGGTGAGTTATAGCTGCCCGGGGGTGCGAGGGGTGTGTGGAAGCGGTGGGTGAAGTTGCCCTGCTTGGCTTCTGTGGTTCTGCTGAGCTGCTTTCTCAAGGGATTCTCGCTGGGGGGTTAACACCCACCCCCCAACCCACGGACAAACTCTCCCTGCAAGCCTTGGATCAGTGGCGACCCTCCCTGGATAAGGGCAAGGTCGGGCGGGAAGCCAGCCACACAACACGCAGACAGTCTCCACCCTTGTCTACACCGAGGGATTTCATTCGCACCGAGTTTTGGCAGGCGAACTGTCCGGAGGATGCTGTAGGCACTGACTCCATACACACTGTCAACTGTTTTCGGATTCAATCCAGATCAGCCCGTCTACATGGCTAGGACTGTGTGTGGAGTAAGCGCATGGCATTCTGGGTGGGTATCCCACGGTGCTTTGCTTCGTTGCGGAGCTCTGTGCCTTATGGGATATGGAGCGGAAGTCAGACGGAAGGGAATGGAGCTCTGGGGTGAAGGCAAACGGCTCTGGGCGTGTTACGCTGGGGCCCAGTAACGGGCCCTGGCCGGGGCCTCTCGTCGCGACGCCCAGCAGCGCGTGTTGTGCTGATGCCAGTTTGCTCAGCACCCCAGATCTTCGACTCACAGACTCTAAGGTCGGAAGGGACCATCCTGATCAGCTAGTCTGGCCTCCCTCACGTTGCAGGCCACAGAACCTCGCCCACCCACTCCTATAACAGCCCCTAGCCTCCGGCTGAGCCACTGACAGATTATGGTACAGAGAATCCACCACCGACACTAGTTTAAACCTGCAAGTGACCCGTGCCCCACGCTGAAGAGGAAGGTGAAACCTCCCCAGGGTCTCTGCCAACCTGACCTGGGGGGAAATTCCTTCCCGACCCCAAATACAGCCACCAATTAGAGCCTGAGCATGTGGGCAAGACCCAGCAGACAGACCCCCGGGAAGAATTCTCTGTCATAACTCAGAGCCCTCCGCAGTCACAGATCGGCTACGTACCATCGTAGGCAGTCCCATCACACCATCCCCTCCATAGACTAACCAAGCTCAGGCTGGAAGCCGGTTAGGGTTTCTGACCCCACTGCTCCCCTGGGAAGCCTGTTCCAGAGGGTCACTCCGCTGACGGTTAGAAACCTTCCCCATATTTCAAGCCTATATTTGTTGCTGGCCAGTTTCTATCCATTTGTTCTGGTCTTACAAGCAGCTCCGGCTCGTGCCCTCCTGCCGCTCCCCAGTGCACGAGCTCCACTGGCTCTTCAGAAATTAGCAAGTTCCCAACCCACCTAGGGGCAGAGGGGCCTCGAGGAGCTGGGGCTGGGGGCGGGCTGTACTAGATGGAAGACAAGGAGTCTCCAATGGTCAACCCTGGTGTTCACAGGACCCTTCCACGCCCTCAAGCCTACCACCAGTCTCATTGCTTGGGAGCCCCTTCTGTCTCCCGCTTCCCCCCGTCTACCCCGTCTGCCCCTTCCCCCGGGCAGCTCCCTGGCAGCCCTGGGGACAAAGGCTGGTGGTGATGCACTTTAGCTCGTTGCTGTGGCTGCAGGGAACCGGAGCTGACACAGCGAGGGAAGAGCACAGAGGTCACTGGGGAGCTGATTTTTAGCTGGGTGGAAAGGCAAACACGGAGCTTCCCACAATCCCCTGCAACAAAACCTTGGGACTTGGTCCCCAGAGAGGTTACAATTCCCACAAGACTTCCTGCCGCTGAGCAGACACCAACAAGCTTTCCGATCAGCGCCAGTCCCCCGGGGAGCTGCACCAGCACAGACGACGTGTCGCGTGGCCTGTGGCCGGCCACTCCTCGGAGCCGATCCACACGCCGGGGGCCCACCAAGTCCAGCGTGTGGTACTGAACCCATTCTGAGGCCCCGCAATGGTCCCCTTGCTCCTTTGGGGAACCTGCTGCGGGGAGAGCGGGAAAGGGGACATTGAGAAAACTCCACGTAGAGAAGCACAGCTTTGGAAGCGATCCACAGAGAACTCAGAACAGACCGGAGTGAGACATCCCGATCGGCAAGCGGGAGCGAAAGCCGGCACCGTATGCAGGCAGCAATGCAGAGCTCCCCTGCCAGGGGCTGGGACCGGCTCCCACCACAGCCACTGACCCTCACCTCGTCATTTAGGGGTGGCGGGTGGCCAACGAACTACAGCAAGAGGCAGCCGCGGAGACACGGTTCCTGCAGACTCTGAGAATGGAGCCGTGTCAGGAGGAACATCAAACACGGGTGCTTTCTAAAGGGCTGTGGGTCCGCATCTGGCCCTCCAGACTGGTGGAGCATCCCCTGGGCTTGACCCAGGGCAAGGATGATGGGGAGATGAACCTGGGCCTTTTAAAACACGGGAGACCAAACTCCAGCCCCAGGGCTCGATCCCAGGCCTCCTGCTCCCTCTGACTGCAGCTGGGAGACAAAGCTAACCGGCTGCAGGATTGCAGGGCGGTAGAATTCAGACAAGCAGCAGCCCGAAGGGCTGCAGGTCCGAACACGCAGGGGAACAAGGAGCTGGCGTATGAGGCTTTGTTTTCATGTCAGTTTACAGGCAGGCCAGATGCAAGTTGCCAAGGCAGCCCTCTGCATCACGAAGCTCAGGCAACACAGCCTACTCAGGCCATCAGCTGAGCATTGGTGGGATTCTCAGAGGAGGGGGTATGGACCTGCCCAGAGCTCCAGGGCATTCCTGCTTCCCCTGAGCCACAGGAACGAGGATCCAGGCAATGCCATGTGCCCTGCAGAGGCACAGACAGGTGGCAGTGTGGGCAGGCTGGGCATGGCGCAGCCTATGCTGGTGTTTGCACAGAAGTGTTTGCTTAGAGGTGACAAGACAAGCGGCCCGGCCTGAGGTCAGACAACAGCTGCTGGGTTCCTTGATCCCACTGCCGGGCTGCTCAACCCTGCCAGTCTCAGACCCCGTCCTCAGGAGGGGTAAGCACCAGGCTGGTGCCAGCCAAAGGAAGGAAACGCTCAAGCTAAGAAGGGAAAATTTCACCCGGGGACCTTCCAGCTCCCACTCCACGGCAGGGGGATGGCTCTGGAGTCCGCGTCTTCAGATGGAGAGCTTTCAGAGAGCCAGAGCAGAGCCCAGGCCAGAGAGCCAGGAGCCCCCGGTTGGAATCCTGGCTCCCAACACTGGCTCTGCGGCCTGCGGCAAAACGCTCTACCCCTCTGCCTCGGCCACCCGCTCTGGCTTCCTGGGGCAGACGGAGGGCTGGTGGCTCTGGCGGCACTTTGCAGATAGAAAGCTCAGGACACCAGCTCCACTTATCCTCTTCAGGTGACTTCTGCAGGTGTGACCCATGACTCACGGGGAAGTCACGGTGACAGAGCAACACAGCGAGGTCTGGGGGCACAGCTACGCCAGGAGGGCAGAGCCCTACATCTGCACCCAGCATCCAGCTAGAGCAGCTGGCGTGAACCCACCCAGGAATGAGGCCAGGCGCCCACAGACCTGGCAGTGCCAGGGCAGGCAGGGAAACGGGCATGGGATTGCTGGGCAGCGCAGCCCACAAACACTCTGCAGTGAGCCCTCTGGCTCCAGGGCACGCTGGGAAATCACAGCCCTGCCCAAAGAACCGGAATGCACACTCCGTCTCCCACCTGAGGAGCCTACGGGCGTTGGGGGCCTGACTTACTGAAAGGCAATAGGATTTGGGCACCTAAGCCCCTTTAGAAGTCGAACTCGAGGGCCTGATCCGGGGGCTGAAGTAGCGGTGCGGGCTGCCTTTTCCCGCAGGCGCCCCGTTAGCCGACGCTTTGCACAGCACCAAGCTAAGACACAGCGAGGCAACCGCAACTGTGCAGGTGGCAGGGAAGGGGGAAGGGAGGGTCCCCCCCCGAAACCTCTGCAACCAGGAGGCTGAAGCCAACCTGCTGCCAACAAAGCCCGATTCTCAGCCTCTGGAGCTGGGAGCGCGAACGCTATTGCACTTCCGGAGCCGGCAGGAGGGAGCCTGAGGACGCAGAGCTGTGACTCACCGGGGAGATCAGGTGATTGCTCATCGCCGGCTGTTGCTGGGGAGCGGGTGGGAGTGCTTGGTGCTGCTGCGGCTGCTGCTGCACAGGGCATGGCAAGAAGCTCCCTCGGCCAGGCTGGGACGAGGCGACTTGGCTGCATGCTTCCGGGGCTAGCGACAGACCTTGAATGGAGAGACAGGAGGCAGTGTCGGTACCTGGGAGATGGACCCATGAGCTGGCCCGGCTCCCCGTCCACCCCCGGCTGCTTCCCCTGGGCTCATTCATCTGTGTAAAGACATTTGCGTCTGCCTGCCCAATGGAAACCTTCCCCTGAGAAAGCTTCTGCTCTGGGAGCCGCACTGGGACCAACGTGCTCCTAGGTCACAGCAGATGAGGAGCTGGTGCCGCTCTTCGGAGGGGTCTCGGGGTTCTCGGCAGCCATCGAGGTGGCAGGTTGCTTGTTCTAACGCATCACTAGCGGCTCGGTGGGAAAGCCAGGAGGGCTACCAACCCAGCACTTCCCCTCTCCCTGCCGGCACTGCAAGCAGGAGGTGCGACACGTAGGCACGCCTGAGCTAGCTTTCATCAAGCTAGCTCGCTACCACTAGCGGCCCCGGCTAGCCACCCAAGTGCAACCCTGACCGCGTCCTCGGGCCGGTGCTACGGCGGTTTTATGTACGGCTGGCGCAGCGTGGCAGTCACACCTCTGGAGTGCAGGGTAGGCGCACCCAGCGCCCGCCCTCATGGCTTTCTGCGGTGCTCAGATGCTGCACTGATGAGTTTCCTGGCTCTCTTTGGTCTGTTCGCTAACTCGGCTAACTGCAGCTTGGCTGGGATCTCACATTCCAGGGGTGTGAAGTGCTTGACACGCTTGTGGGAGCTAATGCCAATATTTTGCTCTGCCTGGCACCAGAATCTGGTTCAATTCCCCAACTCTCCTGCTCCTACCGGGTGCAAAACCATGCCCAGAGCCAGGAGCGAGGTCCTGCACCATGTGCCTGCTGCATAGCTAGGGGAAGGAGCCAGGGTAAACAGGAGCAGGAGACCTGGGGAATTGAAGCAGATTCTGGTGCCAGGCAGAGCAAAATATTCGCATTAGACTCCCAGGTCTCCACAGCCCAGCACAAAGTGGTTCCTATAGAAAAAGCGGCAATTTGATGAGTCGTAAATCTGCAGAATAATTGCCTAACCCCTGCATGGGCCTAGCACACCCGCACGTTTGTCAATAGCAGGTTTGGAGAACGTTGGTTTCTTTAATTGCAGGTTACCTTTTTTCTGAGCAAAAAGAAAAGGTACTTTCAATTGGTTAGCCAACGTATGAAGTCGGAATCCAAATCAGACCATGCACCCAAGAGATAGCCGCGGGAAAGAGTACGCACACCTCCCTGCAATCAGAAATAGCGAGAACAGGTCCTCTGCCGTGCCGCTAATTACACAGTTGGGGCCATATTTTCAAAAGAGCTCAGCTCCCACCATTTGAAAAATCTAGCCCCGGTTGTGGGTGCTGGGCATGTGAAAATCTAGCCCCAAACTCTTAAGAAAACCTGGCCTCACAATGGGATGTGCCCAGCCCTGGAGTTACAAGGTAAAAGCTCTGTTGTAAGAGCCAGTCTATGCTCTGAAATAACACCTGGCAGATTCCAAGGTCAGTTCTTTACTCCTTCACTGGATCAAGTTGTTGCGATGAAGCCAAACGATGTAAAACCCTACTAACCTAAACTAACTAATGAATCTAAGCTCATCTAGGAGTTTCTCAGCACAGCACGGTGACGGCCGCTCTTTGGAGGGAGTGTGAGAGCGAAGGGGGAAGCAGGATTTCATTCTCCTCTGGCTAAGATTTTTGTCACTTGACATGTGGCTACTCAGCCGTCACCACTGCGTTCAAGTGATGATGGAACCGCAGGCGTTCTCCCCTGAAAACGCCTGAGGACACCTCGAAATTCAGCACGCTGCTTTTTCTGCCTGTGACGTACAGCTGGTCTCCCGAACAAGGAACCAGTCGGAGTGCTAGTAACCCCCCCCGAAATGCCCTTAACCGGCATTCTCCCTGGGCCAGGGACCAGTGTCAGTTCTGGCCTGGTCACCAAGGCGTGGGGGCTGAAATCCGTTACAGTGCGTCTGAAACTCTAGCCTGGATTTAGTGGTGCTCTAAGAATTGGCAGCATCTGACCCTGCTCTTAGGCTAAGTCTGACGAGATCAGCTAATTATTGGCTCCCTCCCCCTGAGAGCAAGAAAAGGGCAGGACGGTTTGTCTTGCCCGGGCAAAGTCCCCTTCCAGCAGCGAGAGCCCGCGGACCGGGAGGAATGGGCGCACAGCAGCTGCAGACCCACAGGATGGGAGCGTGGCACTGCAGGGAACGCACACGTTGCTGGGCCAGGAGGTCACCAGTTCCAGTCCCCCCAGAGTGACATGTTAGATAGGGCCCCCAGTGTCTGGTAGCTACCCAGAGATACACGAGCCCCCCCGAGCTCACAGTTGCGCGACACCGGAATCACCGGCTCTGCGCGGTACCTGGCCTGGCCGTCCTGCTGACGCTGCTCCCGATGCTGTCCCCTCGCGTGAGGATGGAGATGCCGCTGAAGCTGCTGGCTTTAGTGACGGGCGGGCGCAGGTTGCGGATGGAGCTGTCCGAGTCTGTGCTGCTCCAGGGCCGGGGCTCCAGAGACTTCAGCTCACTCTCTGTGCTGCTCTGACGGCTGCCCGAGGCCCGGTTCAGAGCGTCCCGGTTCCCCCTGCAGAGACCACAGCGGTTACACGGTCTCTCCCAGCAGAGGGGAGTACACGAACGAGAGCGAGCGGCAGCAGGGAGCTCTGGAGCCCAGCACGCCGGCACCAGACATGCCCGCATGAAGGGAAATGGGGCTGCAGGAGTCCCCAGGACTTTCCCAATGGCCTCGCTCGCACGGCTGCGTGGGAACGAACATCCTGGAGCCCACGGATCCGCTGAGAAGCCGCCCCGACAGCAGGACTGGGCTGGCTCTGGCCAGAGATCCATGCACCTGGCTGACCCCCACCCCACCCCAAGAGCTGAAGGGGACGTCTACACTGCAGCTGGGGGCGAGCCTCCCCGCCCGGGCAGACGGACTCCTGCTGGCGCACTGAAAAGAGCTGGGTGGATGTGGCACTGGTGGAGGCTCGGGCTGCCCACCCAAGTTCAAGGCCACGCTGCTCCCTGGGTCTGACCTCGGGTGGCCAGCCCGAGCCTCTGCTGGTGCTGTTCCGTCCACATCGCTATTTGTAGCGTGCTCCCAGCTGACAGGGGATGGGGCCAGATTCCCCCCAGGGTGGGGGCTGGATATTAGGAGGGAGCCATGGCAGAGGAAGCCCATTAAATGGTGGCAGATGTAACTTATTGCAGCATGAGTGGCTTGCTCTGCCCAGTGCCAGGCGTGCTGGTGGGCTTCGGCGGGACCAATGCCCAGCCCTCCCGCCCCCACAGGAAGGGGTGCCGTGAACGTGTGGGGCAGCAGAACCAGAAACAATCTCTGGGGAATTGTCACAAATGCCATCCAGCTGGAGAGAGAGGCTTTGGGGGCTCGCTCCGACGCACAATCAGAGCTGAACTAATGGGCATCACCTTGGCCTCTGGGCTGGGAGCCCGGACCCAAGATGCGAAGAGGGAGAGTTGTGCAAAACCAGGAGGGCATGAATGGGTGCCATGAGGCCATGCTGCGGGAGGGGTGGGGCTTCCGTTGAGTTTTGTGACCCGTTAGAACACCGGCTCCAGCTGATCGGGACACCTCCCCGAGCTGCAGCTGCTCCCCACGCTGGTGTTTTGGCAATGCAGGCTCCAGAGCAGAGCCCGCCTCCTCTACCCCGCTCCCAGCCATGGGGCGATAATATATATTGCACACGACCCACTGGTCCGAGTGGGAGCTCGACGTCTACCGCAGAGCAGACGTAGCTTCTGGAAACCACACCCGCTGCCCTCCACGGCCCTCGCTTGGCCGACAGCCGGGGAACTGGAGTGTTGCTTTGCTTCTAACGGCTGAGTATCGTGCTGGTGGGAAGCAGAACTGTCCCATTACAGCAAGGGCCGGGGTCAGACGTGCGTCCAACACCCCCACTCTCCTATCGGCATCCCTCACATCCCATTCGGGACAGGGGAACACTTTCGGAGCTACGGAGGAGGGAGTTGAGTCTCCATTCAATCCTCTTGTCACAATGCCCCACCCCCGGCCGATTCCTCTGGCCGGCTGAGAACACCTGCCAGCCATCCCAGACCTGCCCCCGATGACCTCCAGGTGGATAGGCCCCACATTCTCCCTTGCTAACACCCTGAGCAATTCCGCAGCGCCCACATCCAAACCCTGCCACACAGCAACTGCCCGTCAGTGCCGTCTCAAGCCGCGCCCTGAGCTAGTCTCACTACAGCTAGCGATCCAAGGGCATTCGTTAGCGCCGAGCTCTTCGCGGTGAATCTTGTTCTTTAACAGCACGGAGAGAACGTTCTGGAACGGCCGCGGGGCTCATTAAGGAGCAGGGGGACTTGCCGCTGCCCTGCTGCTCCAGCCCCGCCCCCTCCCCCAATGCCACTGCCCTGGTGGTGGTGCCGGAAAGCCGAGATTACAGGAAACACAACGTGGGAGGGATAAAGATTAATCCCAAGCAGCTGTTCGGCTTCTCGCCATTGGCTTTTTTGAGCCTGCTGCAAGCGCAGCAGCCCGAGATGCCACCACGGCGCCACATGACGGGTGGGCTCGGCTTCTGTGCCCAAGGGGCCCTGAGGTCTGGTGGAGGGGGGTGAGCGAGACAGAGCCGGGCACTGAACCACCAGGCGCCGGGTCAGTCCAGCTCCCCGCAGACAAGGGCCATGGCCTGCGGGACTGAGGACGTAGGCCCCAAAGTCCGTAGGCCCTTCTGAAACTTTGTACCCCCCTCTCTGAAAAGCCCCCGCCGCAAGAAGGACTCACACCTGCAGCCTCCCAGGGACAGGGAGGGGGTGCGAATGGGCCATGCAGACTCAGCTGTTGCCTAGAGGTCCCCTCCTGCCACCCTCCAGCTGCTGGGGGAAACGTAGCTCTGTGTTTGCCTAGGCCAGCAGCTCCCAAATGTTCCTGGTTCACTTACCACCTTCAAAAACGGGGAACGGTGCACCAAGCGCCCACAGCCCTGGCCTAGCCTGTCTGCTCTGCAGGTGCAGAGAGCCCTTAGGGCTCTTAATCTGGCCCCTTTCATCAGACGGAACCGTCCATCCGTTAAAAGAAATCAACCGAAAATGGGGCTGAAGTGGATTCCCTGGGCTCCCTGCAGTAATGCCTGGGGAACGTGTACAGCCAGGGCTCAGCCGTCCAACCACCCCCACGAGGACGAAACACGGATACATGTGTGATGAGATGCGACCTTGATCACTGTTTAGACAGCTGGGGTTTATCACCCTGAGAACGCAGGTGGGGCCACGTGGCTCCCGAAGTGTTATGATCCTATGAGCCTTTCGCCTCCCCTCCTTCCCCCATGACCCTTCAGCCCTCGTTTGGAATGAATCAGCAAATACGACTCCGCAGCCATTTAGTTTGGGAGACAAAAAAAACCAACGGATGTTGCAAAAGATACGACTCAAAGGACTCCACAAGCAGCCATGCATGGGGCGAGCTCACTCTGCAGAACAACGTACGCAAGAAACCACACAGAGGTACCTAAAAATCTGCCTCCTTTTGTGAGAGCTAGAAGAAAAGCCTTCCTTGGAGAGTCTGTTGGTTAACATCAGAGAAAAGCATGGTTACAGGGTTACCGTGGCCTCCCCTGAGAAAGCGACAGGTGTGGCCGTGAAGCATGCTGGATGGTACTAACCTGCTGTCGTTCAGATATCCGTTCTGACCGGTCTAGTGGCAGGGTGGAGACGAGGAGCGGGAAAGAAAAGGGGAAATAATTGATAAGGCAGCAGTCTTGGCACATTACAAACAAAGGGGCGTCTGAACATGAAGTGGGCTAGACGGGGCTGGGCTCGGGACTGCCCTTATTCCAGGCCCATCACCGGAGCATCAGGTACCTTTTCTAGCTCCTTCCTCCCCACGATGTCCCAGCACTTCACAGATCTTAGCCCACAACTCTCCCCAGTGCTAGAGTGTGCTGGTCTATAAAGCAGCTCACATGGCATGGAGAGAAGAAGAGACTTGCTCACCGTCACACACGGAAGAGAACCCAGGAGTCCTGATGACTCCCTAGCCCTGCTCCAACCACTAGGCAATGCAGCACTGCTTTCATAGTTCCCACATTCCCGAGCACGTCAGTGGCTCACACCCGGCAGTGTTGCCGGAGTTCAGCACGTGGCTCCCAACAAGGCACGATGAACACTGTGTGCTCAGTTTCCTACACTCCGCTCAGATGCAGCCCCACCTGCCAGAGGCGACATGGTTGTCTCCCAAGGGTCACTAGACAATGACTCCCCCGGGCCACCGGCCAGTAGCACTGACTAGCTCCCGGGGCGCTGTATCCGGACTCTCCCCTTGGCCAGAAGCACGGCAGCTCCCGGCAGGGCTTGGAGCAGGGGTCTTTTCAGTGTTCCGGGACCCCTCGGAGGGAGTGGGGGGCATGGCAGGTAAAGCCAGGAGGTTTTCGCTGCTGCGTGTAGCTGGTGAGCAGGCAGGCTATTAACCAGCCGAGATGCAGATTAGCATTTGGAACGGTCACTAAATCCAACCCCTCCCGTTTGTCCTGGCACAAGAATCCTGCCCAGAGCAGGCTGCTAACAGGAACGGCTCAGCACGGCCTCTATCACACCACTGACCCCGCTCTCACCCCACTTCCATCCCGTAACCGCCCCCAGGGGTCCGGATTGCTACCTCCACCAGCTGCCTCCAGGGAGCAAATTCCTTGAGCAACTTCCACGTCAGCTGGCCACTTAGCAAAAGGAAGAAATACAGCCGCTAACATCTGGAAGGCGCAGACACATGGGTGTGGTCAGTATTCCCTCATGTGCTAGCTCAGCATGGCTAAATTAGAAACGGGGGCCAGGAAATTTTTGGGTACCTAACTGGAGCCGACTGAAAAGGGCTGGATTCCCAGAGGGAGGGTGCTCTACCCTTCCTGAAAAGCAAGTGTCTCAAGCGGGGCCCCCGGAATCACCAGCAGCTTTCAAAAAATCTTGGTGCCCTGCCCCGTGACACTGCAGCTCGTATTCATGTTATTATGATACGGTTATAACATAATTATGATGCATTTCATGCAAGACAAGTCCTGTGAGGTGTCACTGGAAAAGTTATGGTTTGCAGAATATGATCTTTTTTGTCTCTGAAGTTATGGATATTGACTATGAATCAGTACTTCAAATGTAGTTACACCTGGGTAACGCCCACTCAGCAATGGGCTATTAAGAAGAACAACAGGCCTCAGGAAAAGCTTATCTCCCACCTGGTGAGCCTTCCTGAGAACACTCCAAACAGCCTGTGAGTAATGGCTGCCATGACTCTACAAGGACATGTGACCAGACCACATGATGCTGGACTCCATCTTGGGATGTCAATATTTTCCCAGACTAGTCTGGGAACCAAGCTTCGAAACAATGGGTTCCTGCCATATGCAAAAGCTATATAAAGCGGGGAGTGACATCATCTGGGACTCTTCACTCCCCACACAAGACACCTGGAAACACCTGAGGAATAAGGACTGAACTGGGGGAAGTGCTGGACCCAGGCTAAAGAGATTTCTAGCCTGTGAATGAATCACTTGAATCCAAGCTGTAAAGCAAGTGCAGTTTGGCCCTTAAGGATCTGCAGCCTGCTGGTATCATCTCTTAGGGTGAGAATCTGCTAATTCATATCCAATCTCTTTAGTATATTAAGCTTAGTTTGTGTTTTTAATTTGCCAGGTAATCTACTTTGATCTGTTTGCTAGTCCTTATAATCACTTAAAATCTATCTTTTGTAGTTAATAAACTTGTTTTTGTTTTAATCTAAACTAATGAGCTTTGACTGGAGTGCTTGGGGAAAATCTCTGCTTAGTTACTACAAGTGTTCATTGTTCTCTTCACATTGAGGGAGAGGCAGATCGGGTATTAAACCCGTATACTGGCCAGATTTGACCAGGGCAGGACGGTACTGCTCTGGGGTCCCAAGCTGGGAAGCTGGTGGTTAGAAAGCCTGTGTGTAATGGTATCTGGGTGTGTCCCTACCTGTGTGAATGCTGGTGAAAGTGCAGGCTGGAGGGCTTTGCATCTTGTCACCGCAGTACAATGTGAGAAGGAGCCCAGGCTGGTGGGCCAGGGGGCTCAGTGGTACCCCAGTTCCAGATGGCACCCTGGGGAGAACCTGTCACACCCCCGTTTCTAACCTAGCGACACTGATCCAGCGCTCAAGAACGACAGGTCAGTGAAATGGCAAACCCACTGCCGGATCCAACCCCCTGAGCCCATACATCTATTCATATGCCAAAACTATAACAAGTGCGGAGTGGGGCAGAGGGGCAGCTGACTAGGGAGTGGAGAGGCTCCAAAGAAAAAGCACCTTGAGAACCAAGAAGGGGGGAAGCTCTGCTAGCAGCCAGCCTTACCTCTCGTGCAAATATCCGCTCTCTGACCCTCTGATACTCCTCTTCTCTCTCTTCTATTGATTTGCTCCTCCTCCCATCCTGCAATGGGATCCTGATCTAGAGTGACAAGCAGAATTCGGCTGGTTAAACGTTGGCTCCACGCACCCTGAGTGTAGCAGCAGGGGAAGGCCATGTGGCACACTGATCACAATGCGGCGCCCGAGGTCTGCACGGTGCTCTGATAACCGGGCAAGGGCTCTGCCCCAAACGACTGCTGCTGGCAGGAAACGCTCAGGGGTTTTAATTGGCACGTGTCCCAGCTCTGCTTTGGATCAGCTGACTGGAGAGAGGTCACAGCTGCAGATGCCATTTGTGGCTGAAATGCGCACACCTCCATTTCTAAGGGAACGTCCGCGCAGCTGCTGGGAGGTGTAAAATCTCCAGCTCAGCAACATAGACACGTGCGAGCTCTGATCAAGCTAGTGTGCTAAAAATAGCAGGCCCTCTGCAACGGCCCCAACCACCCATCTAGGATCTCAGACAGGGTTACGCTCGGGTGGCTAGTCCATCCTGCTATTTTTAGAGATCTTGCCAGATGAAAACTAGGGCGTGTATGTCTACTGGAGCCGGAAATTACACCTCCCAAGTGCAGTGCAGACGTACCCCAGTGCTAAAAAGGTGGCTGCTTCGAAACAGAGCTCCACGGCAAGGTAGAACAAGGTTGCAAAATTCAAAGTGTAACAGCTCCCCCCCCTTCCTGCAAACCCTGTTGCTTGGACTCAAAGATCTAGGCCTCATGAGAAGCATGGTAGCCAGGCGGGATCTAATGGTTTATATGATAAGAAGATGGGGGATTGCACTCACATGCAACAGCAGGTTTCAGAGTAACAGCCGTGTTAGTCTGTCTTTGCAAAAAGAAAAGGAGTACTTGTGGCACCTTAGAGACTAACCAATTTATTTGAGCATGAGCTTTCGTGAGCCACAGCTCACTTCATCGGATGCATACTGTGGAAACTGCAGTAGACATTATATACACACAGAGACCATGAAACAATACCCCCTCCCACCCCACTGTCCTGCTGGTAATAGCTTATCTAAAGTGATCATCAAGTTGGGCCATTTCCAGCACAAATCCAGGTTTTCTCACCCTCCGCCCCCCCCCCCCCAAACTCACTCTCCTGCTGGTAATAGCCCATCCAAAGTGACCACTCTCTTCACAATGTGTATGATAATCAAGGTGGGTCATTTCCAGCACAAATCCAGGTTCTCTCACTCTCTCACCCCCCTCCAAAAACCACACACACAAACTCATTCTCCTGCTGGTGCTAACAATCTAAAACAAGCATCCAAGCAAGGGATGAGAACATGCCAAGGGCGCTCCTGGGAGGAGAAGGGCTACCGCAGAGAGGAGCATGAGACAGCTCGTTATGAAGGATACCTGCTTCTCGCCAAGTTTTATTTCTTCCCATGTGTAGCCGGCATCCCAAGTGCAGGCGGGAAGGAGGTGAGCCAGGGGAGGGTGGGCAGCAAAAGCCAACTCTGAGCAGGGTTATGAAACAGCAGAACGGGCCTGCCTGGTATGAGGGCTCAGGCTCCCAGAAGCCACCAGTGTGGAGATGGAGCCGAGGGGTCCCTGAGCATGGAGGCTGCACCATTCCTCTGAGTGAAGGCTCCCTGCTGATTTCATTAGCCCGTGAGATGCTGCTTACTTGTCTGGCAGCCCTGGTGGGGTTGGGGGTGACTTTGCAATGGCTCAAGCTCACTGTTTGCCCAGGAGAATTCGTCGCTACTGAATGGCCTTTGGGGGATCTCTAGCACCCTGGGAGCCAAGCCTGCCTGGCAACATGGTGAGGATTCCAGGGGAAAACCCCGGGGCAAGGGAAAGCCAGCTCCCTGCCCCCATCATGTAGGTAAACGCTCGTGGCTCCACTTGGTTCTGGCCTTTGGATCTGGCCTGCCCAGGGGAAAGCGGACCGCGCGTGTGATCCGCTGCCCTAGGGGAAAGGGAAGGCCTGGTCTATAATGAACCCATGCAGCAGCAAGGGCTGCACGGCTGAAGAGCAGGGGCAAAAGCTGGGTCTTTCCCAAGACAGGGACCCACCATGGGTCAAAAAGCAGGAAGCACAGAGCAGATCGCTACAAGGAGAGGGGAAATCTTTGAAGAGATGCTCATGCCTCCAGCTCACAGCTCAGGGGCTAGGAGTGCAGCTGATAAAACAGAGAGCCGACCAACAGTAGTGTAAAAAATACAAGAGCCCATACTGCCAGCCTGAGGGACCCTGGTGGGCAACCGACAGTGCCCTGTGGACTGCTGGGATTCTATGGCCCAGCACCCTTGCTGCAGACACGGGCTCCAGAATCTGTTTTGATTTGAAAAGAACCACGCTTCAGCTCTTTGGTTTTCAAAGAAAAGCCTGAAACCGTGAATGCAGCATCAGCTGATGCACTTCTGCCTGCCTGAGTCTGGGGAGAGACTGAAACAACAGCCCTGAGGAGGTGCAAACTGCCCCTGAAACAGCAGCTCTGAGTCCCCACTCATGGCATCTTAACTCTGAAAGCTCAAGAGGACAATTCCCTGGCAAGGCTGTTAACCAGTCCACTGCTGATCATTTCAGCAAAGGCTTTTTTAAATTCAGCCAAAAGCGCTGGCGGGTTGAGGTCCAGTCTGCGGCAGAGTGCCTGGGGATTTGCCTTCCACCCCCTATGCCCCAGCTGCTGGAAGAGCCGCTGGGGCAGTTCCTGGGAGTAGCTGTGGAAGGTGACAGCACGGACCCAGGAGGAATTTAAAGCTGCTCCCATGCACGCAGGAACGTCCCCAAACTCACTGATCAAAACCCCGGTGGGTCCCATTCCCAGATGACCAAGAAGCCAAGAACACAGAGCAAAGCTCGGCTTTCGGGAAGGACCTGGCTACCTCTCACCCAAACCCACCTGATTATCGTCCCGGTCCATGCTGGCATCGTCTCGCTTTAGGATGAACCTCTGTGGAAAGTCCACGTTCTTCTCGTCTTTGATGTGCTCGGAGAACCTTTGCTCGGGGCTGTGGGGAGGAAAGACGTCGTCACGAGGGGTAGGCAAAGGTGAACAGGAACCTTCCCTGTGTTACTCTGCTGCCAGGCAGGCCGGGCGTGCGAGGCAGAGGAGGTCGGGGCAGAGGTTCGAGGCTGCAAGCCACTGGGCGACTCAAGCTGCCGTCAGATCGCCCGGCCTGGTGCAGGCAGGCTGGGGAATCAGTGCATTCAAGGAAAGAGAAAGCTGCCACTCATGTCTGCACTTGGATTTGGGAGGGTGGGTCTCTAGGCTTCCCTCCTCCTTCATTCCCTCCTCCCCACACCCACACCCCTTTAAGGCCTGTTGGGATGAGGCTGTGAAATATCCCAGGAGTGCTTTGGGGAAGGGGAAGGGAAGGGGTTGCTTGGGAGGGGTTTCCCAGCCCTCCCCAGGGCTCTCCTTACATCCTGGTGTTACTGGTCTTGTTGATAATGACGGCTTTCCCAGTTTGGTCAACGTTATGGTCCATGCCGAAGTAGGCAGCTACCCTGTGCAAGAGCATCCTGTGATATGAGGTCATCTGAGGGAACTTCTTGACCTGACTGCTGAGAACAGAGGCGTATTCAGACGGCGTTAAACAGACCAGATTAACCTGGCGCAAACAGGGCTCAGCCCAGAAGGATCAGGGGCCTGATTCAACAAAGCATTTTAACACGTGCTCGGGTCTCGGCGACTCCATGCGCCAAAGCCGGGGTGGGATGGCTCACGGGCTTAACGCTGCTGAGCCGGGACCCAGGGAAGAAAGACCAGCTATGAGCCCCGGTCCTGATTCTCCAAGATGCCGCTTAACTTTAATCCCGTGCTTTGCGGCTTCGCTGGATTGGGGCCTCAGGACAGAAGCTGGTTCCAATGGGAGCTGGGTCAAGCACGGAGTTCTTTCACCCTATCTCCCGTGTAAAGCCATTTGAGAGCTCCCAATGACAGCTCCCGACCATACCCACAGGCTGTGTGAAGGGTGGGAGCACCCGTGGAGGGACAGGTGCTCTCAAGGGCTCTGGCAGGAACGAGAGGGGAGTAGGACAGGTTGAAAAGCACTTTGTGTTTTGAGCTGCTGCAGAGCAAGAGGAAAACCCTTCGAAAATCCCTGTTATTTCAAATCTCAAGCCCCTTGTTTAGAGGGGGCCTTACAAAACAGGAGCATCTTTAAAATGCATCCTTCAAACAAACAAAGCAGAAAGGGTCACTTTTGGACACGTCCAGGGATGGGCAGTGAGCTCTCGCTCTGACCTCCAGATGTTGGGGGGCACCAGCACCAGACGCCTGCCCCTGCCACTTTGCCCCAGCTCTGCCCTGCAAGGAGCACCTCTGGGGGAGAGAGGGCAATGGGTTTGCCTTGCCCCCCAGGCTTCTCTGCTCATAAGCTCCTGCCAACAGCTGAGCCAGCCTTTGTGACATAGGCCCTGGGAACCGGCCTCGGACCCAAACTCATTTCACACGGTTGGCGCTTTCAGTCACTACGACCTGGTCTGGATTCGAACAGCAGCTAGACAGCAGCTAGACAGCAAAAGTCTTCCCAGGCCCAGGAACGAGCCAGTCTCCCATGGGCCAGGGGCTGGCCTGCAGATCTGTGCTCAATTCCCTGCTCTGCCACAGAGTTCCTGTGTGACCCTGGGCAAGACACTAACCCCAACCCACCCATCGTCCAGCCAAACCTCTGACCTGGGTTTTCCAGGTGTTTCAAGCCCAGGCGAGCTTACACGGCTAGGAGGGTGGGTTAGAGTTTGAGTCTACTTTAACTCGGGCAGGAACCCGCCCATTTTACAGTGAGGACACTGGCTAAGTCTCTCAAGTGTGGATAGTCCTCCAATGCCCCCAGGGAGCCTCCCCCAAAGGACAGACAAGTTACCCTGGAATTGACACAAGTGACTGGGAAAGAATCCTAGAGCATCTCAGCACAAAGACCCATTGGCTATGCCCCAAGCCACACCCAAGCAAATGCAGAACCAATAAGGACCCAACAAGGCGGAGAGGGCTTTGCCGTGGGGAGGCTGGCACACAGCCTAGGCTGACCAGGGGGCCAGACACCCAGGTGAACTGTGCAGGGAAGACACATCCTGAAGTTTATCTGTGAAACGGGGGAACAGCTCTGCCCTGCAGCCCAGGGCTGTGGGAGGATAAACAGACACATTCAATATTGTCCAGTGCTCAGATCGGTGGCAATGGGAACCGTAGAGCATGGCAGATGGAGCAGGCTGTTTTCAAACAGCTCTCTTAGCAGATATGCATGAGCCTTGTTCTCGTCCCCCGTCAGAGTGAGAGCGCCTCCTACTTCCCAAGCCACCAGCCAGCTTCGCTTCATGCAAACTCTGCTGGCCACTTACTTGTTATCGCTAATAAATTCCAGAATCTCCTGTTCTAACTTTAGCAGCATCATTCGATCCCTGTCCAGAAAAAGTGGGGAGGAGAAGAAGGAATAAATAAATAAATCACGTTTCGAAGAGGAGAGAAGAATGCAGCTCGCTTCCATAATTGCAGATGAACACCCCTCTACCTCTGAGAAACAGAAAGTGCCTGGCATTAGCAAAGCTCCAGGCTGTTAAACATACAGGCTTCGCCCTCCCTCAGCTGCAGAGTATAAAAAAAATACATAATCAATGATGAGTCAAGTTTTTCCATTCAAGGCGATCCATTGCTGTATGGCGACTGTGTTTCTGGGATCCTTGCGCCGGTGGTGGCCATATGGATAGAAACACAAGCTAGTTATTTTTATGCCTAACCAGTGCTCGGAATTCAGTTTGATATTATTTATTACTGATATTGTGCCAGGCACTCTCCAGACAGGTCTTTGAGAGCTATTCAGAGGAAGGATTTTAGAGCAATTAAGGCTCCCTTCCTGCCTGTATTCAAACCAATTATTTTCCCTCCCTCGGTTTGAATCCATAATGCACAAGCACGTCTGTTTCACTAACCTGCAATAATGAAATTACTGCTCCTCCTGCCTGGGTTTATCAACCGCCTACTCTGGGCCAAGTCCCCCTGAACTCCAAGATGTGAAACCCACCGCCAGGGGGGTTTGCGATTCCTGACAGCCCCCTTCTGCCCCTCCCCCCCCCCACATTTTGTCTGCAGTCATGCAAGCCCTTCCCTTAATCCCTGGAGTGTGGAGCACCGGTTAACAGCATCTTCCTCCCTCCGCTCAATCAACTGGTGGTTTTGCCATCTTGCGACCTACCTTGGATTTTTTTTCAGTGTATTTACTAAAAATTCATGCAAATCTATTCCAGTGGAGTCTGTGTATTCTTGGCTGGAATCTGAAACAACAACAACAGAACAGATTAAAGGAAGCGTCCTGTCTTTTTGTTCAGAGTGTATTCAGAGCCTAGCGCTATGGGTCCTGATCCAGGACTGGGGCTTCTAAATGCTATGGAAACACAATTACCCATCACACAGGCAGCACAAAGGGAAAGTGACGGGATTCCTAGAGCCACTCTCTAGGGCTCAAAGTCACTGCCAGCATGAGTGCGTACGAAGCAATGGAGCAGACTCTGCTTAGAGATAGAGAAATTAGCCCTAGATTAGCAGTTTAAAGATTCTTACTACTAGCCATGGTCACAGAGTGTGGGGGAGTCAGGGCCCTGCACCCCCCACTTCCTGAGATTCACCGTGACTCTCAGCCAGCCAGTAAAACAGAAGGTTTATTAGACGACAGGAACCAAGTCCAAAACAGAGCTTGTAGGTACAGAAAACAGGACGTCTCAGTCAGTTCCATCTTGGGGGGTAGGGAGCCCAGACCCCAGTTCTGGGCCTCCCCCCAGTCTCCCCAGCCAGCTCCAAACTGAAACCTCCTCCAGCCCCTCCTCTGGCCTTTGTCACTTTCTCGGGCAAGGAGGCCACCTGATCTCTTTGTTCTCCAACACCTTCAGCTCTCACCTTGCAGGGGGGAAGGGCCCAGACCATCAATTGCCAGGAGACAGGGTGTCGGCCATTCTCTGTGCAGACACCATCACCCCTGCCCTCTAGGGTTCTGCAACAATCATACGCCTTTATCCCACCACCTAGATACTTAAGAAACGCATAGGGGAAACTGAGGCACCCACACAGTATTCAGAGGAAACATTAAGAATATTCCCACTTTGTCACAGCCATTCAAAAGGAAGGGAGACTGCTCTTGTGATTACAGGTTTCAGAGTAACAGCCGTGTTAGTCTGTATTTGCAAAAAAAAAATTGGTTGAAAGAGCAAAGTTTAAAATTTGCATCCAGAATGCGAATCATACCTGAAATCCTGCCGCTGAGAGTCACTCTTCTGCCAGCTCCACTGTGCTGGGGCAGGTGGAATGTCCCATACAGCTTTTCTACTACCACTTAAAGCTACAGCTTAGCTCACGAAAGCTTATGCTCAAATAAATTGGTTAGTCTCTAAGGTGCCACAAGTACTCCTTTTCTTGTGATTACGGCGCTTGACAGGGACCCAGAATACCTGGGTTCAATTCCTGGCTCTGCCACACACTCCTTCCACGATCGTGAGCAAGTCACAGAATTGCTCTGTTCCTCAGTTTCCCTAGCTGTAACATGGAGGGAGTGATAGTTCCTTAAACCCCCAGGGGCAGAGGGAAGATTAAAACAAGAATACACATCAGATGATCTGGTCACCGGGGCCCTATAAGAACCCACAAAGATCCAGAATAAAACAGTTTGCGAAGCATTGCAAACAACAATTAGAGAATCATAGAATCATAGAATATCAGGGTTGGAAGGGTCCTCAGGAGGTCATCTAGTCCAACCCCCTGCTCAAAGCAGGACCAATCCCCAATTAAATCATCCCAGCCAGGGCTTTGTCAAGCCTGACCTTAAAAACTTCTAAGGAAGGAGATTCTACCACCTCCTAGAAGGGAATGTTTTCATTTTAAAAATCTATTTAACATTCAGAGAAGTAAAAATCTTCATGCAAAAGTTAAGGAGGCTGAAAAGAAATCTGCAGGAGCCCGATGTTCTCAGTGCCTCCCCCCCACTACACTGTTAAACAGGTCACCCCCCCGCCCCCCGGCAGTGCTAGTGGGATGCCCTCTAGTGGCCAAAAGTGAACGCTTAGAAGCCTTCCACGTGAATTACTTTAGTACCCTAGACCTCAGAGGTCTCTTCACCATGAATATCCTTCTTTAAGTGGTAGTAGAAAAGCTGTATGGGACATTCCACCTGCCCCAGCACAGTGGAGCTGGCAGAAGAGTGACTCTCAGCGGCAGGATTTCAGGTATGATTCGCATTCTGGATGCAAATTTTAAACTTTGCTCTTTCAACCACTTTTATGTTCCGAAATTTTTAAAAAGGGATTCGTATAAAGCCTCTGAGTTGGACGTCTCCCAAACCCCTCTACAGCCCTGTCTCTATTGGTGAGTTTCACAAAGAGAAACTGAAAGCAGGAACTTCTCCGGGGTGGTGGAGTGGGGTTGTTTGTAGCTGTATCATTCAAAAACATCCAGATCTCCAAGACCATAAAAGGAAGCCACATGTCAGAGTAATAGAAATGTCGTCTGGACGGGACCTTGAGGGGTCAGCTAGTCCAGCCCTCCGTGCTGAAGCAGGATTTACTACACCTAGACCATCCAGCACTGGGGTGTCCGGTAGAGCACATTCCAGGTCACAGGAATGCTCCCCCTGCAACAAAACTCCAAAGGACCGTGCCAGGTAACGGAGATCTGCCTCCCTGCACTAACAGCTGAGTCCCGGCTGTCAGAACTCAGGAAGCAGGCTCCTGCAGCCCCACGCCAGTGCACTGACCTCTAGAGAGCATTTTCCTTGGTGCCTTCTCCTTATTCTTGTCTTTTTCCTCTTTCTCGGGCCCATCTTTTGTAGACTTCTCCTCTTCCTTGTCCGAGGGGCAGCTGACATGCAACTGAATAATGTCCTAGAAATAAGCAAAACAGCCCTTTGTTGAGCTCAACACTCCAAACGTGTCCTTGTGGCTCTTCGGATTCCACGCACAGCGGCTGGTGTGAGCAGCATCAGGGACCATGCACTTGATAGCTAAGTCACAGAATCACAGGACTGGAGGGGACCTTAATGGTCATCTAGTCCCGTCCCCTGGACTCATGGCAGGACTAAATATTACCTAGACCATCCCTGACAGGGGTTTGTCCAATCTGCTCTAAAAATCTCCAATGATGGAGATTCCACAACCTCCCTGGGCAATTTATTCCAGGGTTTAACCACCCGGACAGTCAGGCAGTTTTTCATAATGTCCAACCTAAAACTCCCTTCCTGCAATTTAAGCCCATTGCTTCTTGCCCTATCCCCAGAGGTTATGGAGAACAATTCTTCTCCCTCCTCCTTGTAATGACCTTTTATGCACTTGAAAACTGTTACATCCCCTCTCAGTCTTCTCTTCTCCAGACTAAACAAACCCAACTTTTTCAATCTTCCCTCCTAGGTCATGTTTTCTAGACCTTTCATCATTTTTGCTGCTCTCCTCTGGACTCTCTCCAATTTTTCCACGTCTTTCCTAAAATGTGGCACCCAGAACTGGACAAGACTCCCACTGAGGCCTGATCAGCGCGGAGTAGAGTGGAAGAATTACTTGTCTTGCTTATGACACTCCTGCTAATACATCCCACAACATTTGCTCTTTTTGCAACAGTGTTACACTGTTCGCTCATATTTAGCTGTCCCCCAGATCCCTTTCTGCAGTACTCCTTCCTAGGCAGTCATTTCCCATTTTGTATGTGTGCAACTGATTGTTCCTTCCTAAGTGGAGTACTTTGCATTTGTCCTTATTGAATTTCATCCTATTTACCTCAGACCCTTTCTCCAGTTTATCCAGATCATTCTGAATTTTAATCCTATCCTCCAAAGCACTTACAACCTCTCCCAGCTTGTATCATCCACATCCGTGATAAGTGTACTGTCTAGGCCATTATCTAAATCATTGAAGAAGATATTGAACAGAACCGGACCCAGCACTGATCCCTGGGGGACCCCACTGGATATGCTGTGCTCGGATTCATGTTTGTTTGGGGAAGGCAGTTAAGTTGTTAATTAAGATGCCTTTGTACACAAAGCAAATGGCTTGTCTCGACCAGCGAGCTAACGTGAGTAGAAATAGCAGGATAGTCGTAGCAGCAGTGAAAGCCCGGCGCCCGGGTTTCAGGTGGCTTTGAATTCGGTACTTCCCATGCTGCCATGGCTACACTGCTATTTATACCAGCGAGTGCAAGAATGCGCAGACGAGCAAGGGGATCACACCCCTCGCTCGCACTGTGGATGCGACCTAGGAAACGGAGCCATTGCTGGAAGCAGTTCTCCCTTGGACCAGCACGGAAAAGAAGCACTCACATTTTATGACCTGGCTAAATCTTGGCCTACCTGGGCTTCCAAGGGCCCATCCACAAAGGGGCTGGAGGATTCTTCACACACTGCCAGGCTCCTGACCAGCTTGAGCTTCGAATTAGACTGAAATACAAAGAACCACCACATGCATCTCACGCGCACTTTGACGTGCGACCAAGCCGCTCACTTCATCGGTGCCAATTAAACTGCTGCCGTCACAACGAGATGGCGGCTAAAATGCAAATTCTTGGAGCCGGCAGTAACACAGGCAAAAGCAGAGGTTTGTCGGTGTGAGGGCAACAAATTAATTCTTCTTTTCTAGAGAGCTTAATTGAGACTGACCCCACCATATTTGAGGAGAAAGGCTATTGTGCTAATCCACCGGACCACTTAGCCTCTGTTAGCATGAAATCTTGCCGAGCAGTTACACAGCCTGCTCCTGCCTCTGCAAGCCCGCACACTCAATAACCTGCCAAGTCTTAAACCCTCAATAAGGGGCAACCCTGAAACTGACTAAGTCTTTCGAAGCAGGAGGTGATGTTGCTGCTTCCCTTGGTTTAATGGCTGCCATCCCGTTTCCACCACACCTGCCTGCTCGACAACTTCGGGTGCTTCAGGTTCAAAGTAACGCTTTTATAACGCTTCAGGACTCTCAGCCCAAAATGTGTCACCCAACCACCCGAGATCCGGGGGAGCTCCGGCTCTGGGCAGCAGGGCTGAGCATAGCATGTGCTCTCCCACACCATGGCAGGGGGGTCACTGGCATGCCAGCCTTCCTGGCTGCTGGATACACTCCCAGATTAAGGCCAGATGGGACCATTAGATTGTGTCATCTGACTGCCACACAGAGTACTAAGGAAGAAAGAGGTGCCATTGGGCAGATTATTCCAGCCCTGTTGCTCTGAGTCAGCCATCCTAAGGCCAGACGGGACCACCCTGATCATTTAGTGTGACTCCCTCTGTAACATGGGCCCTGGGACCTCCCTGAAATCACCCGCTTGAACTACAGCATCTCTTCTAGAAAAACATTCAATCTTTATGGGAAAATCGCCAGTGACTGAGAATCTGCCACAGCCCTGGGGAAGTCATTCCAACGGTTCGTTACCCTCACTGCTAAAAAACGACGCCTTGTTTCCAGTCTGAATTTGTTTAGCTTCAAATTCCAGCCACTGGATTGTGTTAGGTCTTTGTCTGCTAAATAAAGGGAGCGCAGCAGGAAACAGATTAAAATCGTATGCGATCGGCCGGCTTGTGCCACAATATCCTCTGAAGAGGAGGGAAAAATAAGTGTAACTAGATGGCTGCGAAACATTATTTCCCACTTATATTTTTCACTTTTAGTTTAACTGGGTGAAAATTCACTCTTCCGCTGGGTCCATTGGTGGGTGAATGTCCTTAGTTGGGCAGAAAACAGATGCATCCAGGTAAACAGCCACCATGCAACTAATTGGACAAGCGAATTCCCTTCTGGAGTTTCACAGCCACGGGACGCTGTGGAGGGCACAGACCTAGCACAGTGGCTTGTCAGGGTCCCTGACTGCGCAGGCTGTCAGTGTAATAAGAGAGAGCAAAACAAGCCAGCGAGGTGTCCAAATGGCTGCGGCACTTGACTCGAGGAGATGATAGCTGGGGAGCTGGTTTAATGGCTGTTTCCAGAAGCACTAACTGGAGGATTGTGGAGTTCTGGGGTCAGTGTGGGACTCAAACCCTCTTCCCCGAGTAGCTCAGCGCTCCTGCAGAAGGCCGGGGGGGAGGGAGGGGGGGGCGGGGAGAGTGTCTCCTACCTTGGCTCTTTTTCTGGCGTGTCCATGATTTGAAGTCCGCCTCTGTGGAGAGAGGAAAGAGAACGTGGGAGGTTTAATCTGAACCTACGCCATGCTGTATAAACCGGTTTGCTAGAGTGACACATCGCAGGGCCGCCCAAACCCCACCGCGTACACAGCACGTTCCAGGCCAACCCTCTCTGGTGCCAGCAGGAGCAAGCGGATCCAACAGGAGGCAGCACAGATGGCCACCCACAGCCGCCTGTCAGACCCAAAGAGGCAAACTTTGCAGACAAATCAGCAGACCCCAGTCCATCTAGCGCAGTACGCCCAACTCTGCCAGTGCATGGCACCTGGTGCTTCAGAGGAAGGTGCAAAACCCCCCCAGTAGCAGCTGTGGGATAATCTGCCCCCACTTCAGGTCTAATCCTGGTCTCCAGTAATTAGAGACTATTTTAAACCCTGAAGCACGAGGTTAATCTCCCTTCACAAACTTGTCACCATGAATTATAAAGCCAATCGAAGCCAGGCCAGCTCTCTGGGACCTGGGTAGGCCTGATCACCAGGCCTGTGACAAGGCCCCAGCCAAAGACTGAACAGGAGCACGAAATGAAAGGTCGTAAATCCAGCCCAATCCAGCGTTGCAGGATATGAAAGACACAAGGTGGGAGAAGTAATATTTTTTATTGGACCAACAGCTCATTCACCAACAGACATCGGCCCAATAAAATATATTCCCTCTCCCACCTTGTCTTCCCAGCATAATAATGAAACATTATTTACTCGCGATGGGGAGTAGATATGCATATGTGATGGGGCCGGCTGGAGTGGAAACCATACCCTCTTTATAGTTCACCCTCAACAGATGTGAAGTCCAGCCACAGCGTGTTCAGAATCTGCCTTCCAGGCCTGGGAAAGCACTATGAAGAACTAGCCTTTCAGAACCTGCCACCTGCAGCAGCCCTCTTTGTGGTTTCAAGCCCTTGGAAGCAGACGCACACACAGAAGAGAGGTGCAAGAAGCGGATGTTAACATTTCCCCATCGTATGCACAACAAGTTCCCAGGAAGTGCCCGGATTGATTTGTCATTGAAATGACGCAGGTCTGAGAAGCCAGCGAGAGGATTCCGGCCTCTACCTCGCTAAGCCAGGACAGTTAAATGGGGACGTACCACCTAAGTCTGCCTGGGAAGGTTTCCTTTCTAGAGGAGCTTATCTCACAGTAACAACCTGAATCTCCGATAAAAGTCGACACCCCTCATTCTGCTTCGGCACCGTACTGCTTCTGTCCGATGCCAGCTTGAAGGAGAACAGCTGCAGAGCAATAAGAGGACTGCAGGCCACTGGGACAGAGAGAGGTGGGGTCTAGCAAATGCTATCCAAACTACTCCCGGACTCAGATCACAGGCCATGAGAGAACTGCTACAGAACTTCTTGCAAGAAGATTCTCTGGAGAGGGATCACTTAGTGCTGCTTCACTTCACGCACCACCTCTTCAGGGAAGCCAGGGAGCTCTCACTCCCTTTCTGGCTTCCACAGCGAGAAGTCGAGTCTGGAATCTCGGGCAGACCGAAATTGTCTGGCCTCAGGAGAGGACCCTTCTGGTGTCGACTCTCCATGTTGCTTTCTGGTGACACTCCTGTTCCATCCACCATTTAGCAGCCAGGGCTGTGGTTGTGATCAAAAGTCTGGCAATTTACCTCCTCGGGCTTTCGCCAGAGCACAGCACAGAGTCTGTCCTACAGAGAAAGATCCTGAGTCCAAAAGGTAACCATGAAAACCCTTCACATCATCCATGGAAATGTGCAAACGGTGACTCGGGAGCAGTTGCTGGGGAGGGACAAGCTGGGAAATCCAGGAGAAAGGGCTTTACCCTGGCCAGCCCAGCCTTCCAGAGCATCAGACGGGGTAGCATGAAATGCAGAGCCCAGCACGCTTTAGAACCAATGTCTTTAGGTGGTGCAAAGAACAAGACTTCAGGAGCTCAGACACTGTTTCGTCATTTTCTTGTACTCCCGTCTGTCAGCATCCATCTGTTGTCCGTCTTGTCTTACAGGTAGATTGTCAGCTCTTTGGGGCAGAGACTGGTTTTTTGCCCTGTGTTTGTACAGCGCCTGGAACAGTCGGGTCGTGGGCCATGCCTGGGGCTCCTAAGGACTCCGATACATGCAGTAAATCAGGTTGTCAGCACGGGGGGGCACACAGACCATGTCTGCAGTAGAGATTCACTTACCATGAGCCTTCTTACTGAAGGTATCAGAGAAAGGATGCCTATCATCATCTATGCTGGAGAGATCCCTTTAAGACAAGTTTCAGCAGCGCCCGCTGTCACAAGCAGCCCCCTCTGCACTTCTCCAGCCGGATCACGGGGCGATGTCTCAGTGCTTTGCAAACCTGCAGGAAGCCTCGTGACCCCCCGGGAAGCAGTGAGGAAATATCACCACCTCCACTGCAGTCACTGGCCCTCTGAGGGAAGGCTTGGAGCTCGACGGTCAGAGTGTCCTCAGTAGGAGCACGCAGCCCCTCTGCAAATCAGCCCTGCCCCGAGGTCACACCCTCACACACTTCTCCTTTTGCAGGCCTCGTTTCCAGACGGTGGTATTTTATTTGGCTGTCTTACTTTTCCTCCCTTTAAATTAGCTGCAGCCATGGCTTCTCTTTACAGTACCCTCCTGCGATCTGAAGCAGCCGAAGTCCTCCCCACCATGGGCTTGCACAGCAGCTCGGCGATGAGGTCTCATAAAGAAGCCTACCATCTGCCTGGCGCTGGGTGCTCCCAAGTCGCGGGAGCTGGCGGAGCGCGTTCAGTTGTGATGGCTCCTGGAGGCAGAAACCTTCTCCGCTCGGCAAGTGCCATCTGACACGTGTACTGACGCGTCCATCTCTGTGCCAGAAGCCTTGCAGCGGAGCTCATAACCAGGCTCGCAGGGCCTGCTTATAAACAGCACCTCGTCGCAGCTCGGCAGGACCACGCAGCTCAGCCGGGCCGCTGGCCTTGAGGGGGAGCTGTGTTGAGTGAATGAAACCGCCAGGCGGAGTGGGGACTTTCCCTGAATGCACAAGACAGCCGAATTCCTTTCAAAATGAGCTGGCTGGGAGCTGCGAGAAGAGACCCCGCTCTGCAAGGAGCTCTGTCCTCTCAGCCAAAGTCCAAGCCTAGAAAAGCTAACGAGTCATTTACCGAGCAAACGCAGGCTAAACCCAGAGGTGAAGGGAACAGCCAAAGGCAACGAGCGTCAGACGCTCAGCACCCTTTCCACAGATGGACCCCTAGAACTGGGGGGGCTACCCTGCTGCTGATCCCATCAGAGATGCCACAACCCCACTTAGCCACTGTTGCTAGCGAGGCCCAAGCTGTCTCTGCCTTGCTGGATAAGGGGAAGCTACAAGGGCACAGGGAGCAGAGGGGTGTGAGGGGGTACCTGAGGTTGGGACAGGGTTAGTGGAAGCAGTGGGGCAAGCGGAGGGCCAGGTGAGCTCTGAGCGGGGTCCGAAGATAGGCAAGGACTCAGCAGCGCCTGCTGCCGTAGCGATCAAGGGGAAATGAATCACAGCAGCGGGATGGCAATTGCTCCTGTCTCATTAGGAGCTGGACAAACCCCCTCCTACCCCATTCATCTTAAAGTGGCAGCGTCCTATGTCTGCACAGCGATGGCGCTTGTATGCCAGTTTCCATAGGCAACCTAGCGCCAGCCACTGGATTTCAAGCGCAGCATCGCACCGTGTATCATCCAGAACACGTTCCGATCACAGCGACTACCGTCCAGCAGCAAGGCCCATTTCCCCCTCTTCAGCCGAAGTACAATGGAAGCACCTTTTAAGTGGTACGTTACCACAAATCGCTGTGTTTTGCGCAGAGATGGCTGCAGCTTCAGCAAGATCCATTTAGGAATATTTCCAAACCTTCCCTTCCGTGCCAGCCTCGCGAGCCTGTTCTGAGAAAGCAGGAGTCTGCACACTGGTGCCTTTCTCAACGTGCTTGACAAGCCAAGTCCACACTCGAGGCCAGCTGGTGCCAGTCGGTATCAGCATGGTCTATTTCTCAGGAGCGCCTAGAGACCACAACTGTGATCAGGCCCCATTGTGCGAGGCATTGTATGGGCACCCACGACCTGCCCCGAAGAGCTTACAGGGGAAACAGACATAACAGACAGAAGAAAGAGAGGCACAGAGAGGGGATGTGACTTGGTGGCTACTCCAGTGATTTCGCTGGAGCTCTGCTGATTTCCACAAGCTGAGGAGCTGACCCCCGACCTTAATTCCAAACTCACCCACTTCCTGCAAGAGGGCTGGTTTGTTCAAGAAAACCGCAAGATGATTCAATTCAGCTCAAAACTTGGGTTCCTTCCTGAGGACCGCTCAGCCCACACACAATATCCTCACTGTCTCTCTACAGAACCACTCTCGCTTTCCTTATGTCCATCTGGGTAGGATACTGAACCACCCACCTCAGCGAGCCAGCAAAACCCGCATAGAATCATAGAATATCAGGGTTGGAAGGGACCTCAGGAGGTCATCTAGTCCAAGCCCCTGCTCAAAGCAGGACCAATCCGCAACTAAATCATCCCAGCCAGGGTTTTGTCAAGCCTGACCTTAAAAACCCCGAAGGAAGGAGATTCCACCACCTCCCTACGTAACGCATTCCAGTGCTTTACCACCCTCCTAGTGAAAAAGTTTTTCCTTATATCCAATCTAAACCTCCCCCACTGCAACTTGAGACCATTATTCCTTGTTCTGTCATCTGCTACCACTGAGAACAGTATAGATCCATAACCCTTTCCAGGCAGGATCTCCCCGCTAACTAGGTGGGTGTTTCATGCAAACGTTTCCAGACTTTGCAAAAGCATCAAATGTTTGGGGTGGCTAGCAGGGTGCAATGGGAACCTCCACAAATTGGGCCAGTTTGCCATTGCCTCTTGTAATGGTAACATTGGGACTGGAGGATGAAAAGGTGCCATGGGCTTACCTGAGATTCCTGCCGTACGTTGGTCTCCTCCCCATCCTTCTCAACTTCTTCCTTACTTGGTGACCTGGATACAAATTTGTTTTTGTTCACAGATTCCTCCACCAGCTTTTTTTCCGACTCTTTCATTATTTCCAGGGTCTCTTGCGTCGTGTTGCTGTTAGACATCTTCAGTGCAATGCAGTGTAGCGATGGGCACCTGCAGGAAGAGAGGAGATAGGGCAGAGAGAAGGGAGTCAGGATGACGGGAGAGATCCAATTCACAGCTTGGCCTCCTGCACAATTCGCTCACAATTTGCCCCGTGGGATGGCCCTGCTCCCTCCTTAACTCAAATGCCCACAGGGATATCCCTGTGATGCTTCCCATGCAGTGATTTCCCTCGGTGCAAGTTAGAGCACCTGGGATTCATGCCCAACTTCCTGTCGCCAGCTGGTTCCATACCCCCACCCTCCTCTCGGATTCAGTCCCATTTTGCCAACAGCACGCTCAAGCCAAGTTTCCCAACTGCTGTAGAGCAGAAGCGATGGGGTTCTCTCTCTAACTGAGAAGCTGGAGGCAGGCTCGAATTAAGACAATCCAGGGCATGCCTAGGAGCACTTCAAAGCCCAACCCCTATTCTGTGGCTCTGCCCCCTCACCCCATCCCCCACCTCTCCATTGTGTAACAGCAGCAGCAGGGGCCAGACACACATCTGTTGTCTTCTAAACTGGTAAGGAGCCCAATCCCACCACTCCAGACCTCTAGACAGACTAGACTCTGCCCCCGAGGAAGGACTCCACCTCCACCCATCCAAGCAGAGTGCTGTGTGGCCAGGATCCCTGCCGACACCAGCCAGCAGAGCTCCGATGGGGTGATGGCAGAGAAGGCGTCCCCCCCCCAGAGCCTCATCTGCTGCGGGAGCGTCCCCCAGAGCAGCGGGTTTGAATGAAAGCTAAGCTGCTGATGGAACCACATGATTCCAGGTGGCTGGGCCTGTAGTGTTTATACCTTAATCCAGCACTGACTGGAGGCATGAATCCCTTGACATCCTTAGAGGGCCGTCAATACACACAACCCAGCTCAGTCCACCCAGACACGCACCACCTATGCTGTAGAACGCGGTAATCGGTACGGATGGGCGCTAAGCAAACAGGCTTTCTTTCACTCATCGCCAGTTGCTGCAGCGATTCCATGAAGGCGCAAACACACTTTTGACACACGTCATTTTGCTGGCAACATCACAAGGTGCGTTAAGGGTAAACTGAAATGCCGCTAATGCAAAGCATAGCCCATGGAGCACTGCGGCCTAGTGGATAGGGAGCAGGAAGCAGGAGACCTCGATTCATTTCCTGACTCTGCCACTGGCCTGTTGATTGACCTTGGGTGAGTCACTTAAAAATCACTTCCTCTCCCGTGCCTCAGTTTCTCCATCTGTAAAATAGGGATGATACTCACCTTCTTTGTAAAGTGTTTTGAGAGCTATGGACCAAAAGAGGCAGGTACGACTATTAGTATTAATATATCGTTAGGTGTAGATTTAATTTCCCTGCCTGCTTAAACTTTCTCAAGAGATCAGTTCAGAAAGTCGTCTCTGAACTTGCAGTTTGGGAGAGATCAGAGGCCGCATGGGCAGGGCCCAGTGTATTCCAAAGCCACGTCGCCCCCTTTCCTGCAGAATTTGCTACAGAAGCTTTTGATTTACAACTACAGTTTCTAGCCCATATGGTTGCAAAGAAACCCTTTCAGAGTTGAATGGAATCTAAACTTGATGCGGTGACATCTGCCTGAGACTGCAGACAGCCTGAAGCCACAGATCTGATGGAAGAGTGTAATGCTTCCAGTCATCAAAATAGAGGCTAACTCTGAAACACAGTAACGACAATTAAGTCAACTTTGCTGAATGGGTAGGTAATGAAGCTTCAGAGCCAGTAACTCAAACAGGCTTCTTCTAAATTTGGGGGTGGATAAATCACCCACGAAGGACGACGACGCTTCTGAAATACTGTGGCTGCATTTGCAGAATACACCCTGATATCTGTCCTACTGATATACCGGAAGGGGATATATAAATGGGAATGCTGGCTTAAAAGGCACAGGACATGTCTGCACTTGAATACAAAAAGCCTACATTTAAAAGTTAAAGAAGAGCTCTCTATCGCTCGAAAGGTGGTCTCCTTCACCAACAGAAGTTGGTCCAAGAAAAGATATGACCTCACCCACTTTGTCTCTCGAATATCCTGGGACCAACATGGCTACACCACCACTGCAAGAAGCTAAAAGAATGTAAGCTTAGAAACTGGATGCACAGCTGACGTTTATCCACTTGCTTTAATAATCGCTTTGGCAGAACGTGGCTAAAAAAGAGTCAAATACAACAAAGATTTATTGACTCTTGGCTCGGCATGGGAATTGCTAATATTCACTGGCTAATTCAGCCTCATTGCACTTTAATTTGTAGCACTGCTGAACACAAAACCGGTGTTTCACTTTTATTGCAGCTACTGGCCTGGCAATACCAAACATTTAAATACAAATCACTAGTCTGAGTCCAGGAACAATTTCTGCGTCCCAAACCCAAGAGGGAGAGTGTTTTACTCCTGTTATTTATTTTTGCAGGAGATGGGGAAGGTTCTAAATGAACATGCTAATACATCTTCCATTTCACAGCCATCCTGCCCCACTAAAGTCACAGTTACTGGTTCATATTCATTCTGGGAGATATTAGGGAAAGGAATCTGGCCATCAGGACAATGGTCATTTTATACACAGGCTCCTGTTGAGTTTGGCGCTGGGTGAAAACGCTGAAAGATAACTGCTGATCCTTCTGGCAAATACAGGCCAGAAATCCAGAGGCAAAGGTTACAGGAATTCATATGCAATGGAAGCGCTCTGTGAACCATAGAAGTGTAGAACTGGAAGGGACCTCATCGGTCATTTAGTCCAGCCTCCTGTGCTCAAGGCAGGATTATGTAATAACTAGACCATTCCTGACAGGTGTTTGTCTCACCTGTTCTTAAAAACCTCCAATGACGGAGATTCCACAGCCTCCCTGGGCAATTTGTTCCAGGGCTTAACCACCGACAGTTTGGAAGTTTTTCCTAACATCCAGCCTAAACCTCCCTTGCTGCAATTAAAGTCCATTGCTTCTTGTCCTTTCCTCAGAGGTTAAGGAAAAAAATTGTGTCCTTTTCTTTGTAATAAGCTTTTATGTCCTTGGAAACTGTTATCATGCCCCCCACCCCCAACCCCACACAGTCTTCTCTTCTCCAGACTAAACAAACCCAAGGTTTTCAATCTTCCCTCATAGGTCATGTTTTCTAGACCTTTAATCATTTTTGTTGCTCTTCTCTGGACTTTCTCCAGTTTGTCCACATCTTTCCTGAAATGTGGCGCCCAGAACTGGATGCAATATTCCAGTTGAGGCCTAATCAACGCAGAGTAGAGCGGAAGAATTACTTCTCATGTCCTAGAATGATGTTCACTATTTTTTGCAAGTCTTCACTCATATTTAGCTTGTGATACACTATGACCCCCAATCCCTTTCTGCAGTACTCCTTCCTAGGCAGTCATCTCCCATTTTGTATGTGTGCAACTGACTGTTCCTCCCTAAGTGGAGTACTTTGCATTTGTCCTTATTGACCCTTTCTCCAGTTTGTCCAGATCATTTTGAATTTTAATCCTATCCTACAAAGCACTTGCAGCCCCTCCCAGCTTGGTATTGTCCACAAACTTTATAAATGTATTCTCTAAATCAGTGATGAAGATATTGAACAGAATCGGACTCAGAACCGATCCCTGGGGGACCCCACTCGTTATGCCCTTCCAGCCTGACTGTGAACCACTGATAACTACTCGCTGGGAATGGTTTTCCAATGCAATTGCAAGCTAGAACTTTGGCAGAGAAACTCAAGGCTTGCATGCAAAACTAGGGGTATCATTTATTATTAATTATTTGTACAATAATAGCATGCAGACCGCCCAATTGACGTCGAGGCCACATTGTGCTAGGCACTGTACACACAGGGTTTGTCTCTGCTGCAACCTGAGGGGTCAGTGCAGCGTGGATAGACATACCTGCGCTAGCATGGCTAAAAACAGTGGCGTAGATGAGGCAGCCTGGGCTTCTGCACTGATCAGCAGCACAAGTGCATACCTAGGGTCTGGATGGGCTCCTACAGCACCACATCTACACTGCGATTTTTAGCCCGATAAAGCTAGGTTGGGTATGTTTACAGGCAATCAGCTGGGATTGCAGCAGAGATACAAAAGGTGGGCTAAAGGAAGAATTAGGACTGCAGGATTTTTTTTTTTTTTTTTTTTTTAAAGATATGGGATTTAAATGTCAGCTTGATCCAGTTGGCTGCCAGTGCAGTAGTTTCCAGACCGTGTAATTCCAGGAAAAACCTCCATGTGCCATGAGCTCTGTAGCACTCCAAGGCAAGAAAGCCGCAAGGGAACAGAGCCAAGCTCTCTGGCTGGACCAAAGCGAGAACCAAAGTGAGCCACAAGTAACAACAGGCAAAAGTGCTCCACTTGGGTCCCAAGTCAGTTTCAACCTGGTCCTTGATTTGTACCCATGTCAATTTCAGAATCAAAGTTTCTATGTACTGGAGCAAAAGTGAAATGGCATGACCAAAACTGGGGTGTGCTGAAAACTGTAAGCTACCACTTTACATTCCAGGATTTTCCTGATCCCCTTTGCAGCCTCAGGAGCTTGCACAGTCTGCAAAGAGCCAGCCTAAAGCAAAGGGGAATGGCTCTCTGTTTTAGGGAGCAGTCTGCTTTGTCACACACTGTTTCTGGGTTCTTGTGTGTTACAATTCTGAATTTGAAGAAAGAAGTCGGGTTATGTTGCAAACTTCCAGTGACTGTAAATTGCCCCCTTTTCACTGGCCCCTGGCAGCCTTTTGCAAGAGTGCAGAATTGCCCACGCACAGATCTGTCCCCGCCATACCCCACCCCTCCACTGGAGTGTCTTGTTGGGAAAACAAAAGGAAGTAGCAGAGGAGAGGCAGGCTGCTGAGGAAGGGACTTCCTGACTGTTGCCTGCACAGTATCCCCAGTTATGTTACATGGCTGACATCTCCATCTGTGGCTTTGGGTGTTAAGATGGGCACTAAGGGGATGCTGAGGGGAGAGCCAAGGCACCTGTTATTGCCGAGAAAGTAGATAATCCCAGAGGCCACTGCCTTGTTGTGGTAGGTTTCATTTCGAAGCAGGAAGGCTACAAAAACCCACCAGCAATCCCATAAGCAACTTTCTAGGCAGCGTGCCAAAGAATGGCAAAGTGAGGATTCACAAGTTCAGCTAAGGTTCTCCCCTCACTGAGAGGCAGCAGTGGAATAAGTCACTAACAGAGATCCCAGCACATGTCTAATGCCATGCCCCCTGCAGCCGGCTAGCTGGCACCAGTTCTGCACAGCCCAGGCTATCAATTCTCAGCCTGGTGCAAAGCTCTCGGGCTCAATCGATCGTTCCGGCCAGCGAACTGCCACTACCTAAGGCCAGTGCAGAAGAGGGTCTGAAAGCAATCTGGAAAACATACTACAGGCTCCCAGCTGAGGGACCTGCAAACTACCCTGCCCTCTAGTTGCACACAACTCACATGGGTCCATGAGGAGCAGTTCAGGTCTGACTTTCTCATGAGGGGCACAGGCTGGAGGTGAGGGCTGCCGGAGCCTGCTGTTGTTTACTAGTGTTAAAGAGACACCTTTTTGCATAGCATGGATCAGTAACACTCCCCAGCCAAATCACAACAAGGACTACAGCAGTCTGACACCAGCTTCCTTTGGCAGGTGTCACCTGGAGGAGATCTGAGGAGGGTGGGGCAGGTGGGGGGAGGGGATTCCCTCAGGAGTTTTCCTCCGGCTGGAAGGTTCCAGCAGAGCAAGGGTATTTGCTCAAAAGAACAGAATCAGCGTCCAAAGTGACGGCTATGACAAGAGAGCGGCACTATCACAGCCAAGGCTTGATAACGGACATATTGTTGGAGGGGCCAAAGCGCCTCCTTTCACCAACTATGCCTCCAACCGGGGCTGGCTCCTGAGAGGGAGATGTTATTTGATTTCGAAGTTCAATATCCTTCCCGGGAGCTGGAATCCTGCTGGGGTCACATGCACCTAGGAACCAAGCACAGCACCTCAGGAGCACTGGGCTGCACAGCCAGGAACTCAGCCCCTTTGCTTTCTTGATCTGGAAAAAACACGGGGAGAGGGTGGCTCTTTGATCCGTAGGGGCAGTTCAGAGGTCAGGACCCTGCAGTGGCAAAAGGAGACCTCCCAGGAAGCTTGGCTGGATATTCTGTAGCCTGGCATTTTATTTCCAAGAGAAAAAACATCTGCACTTAAATACGCAAGCAAATATTCTGCAAAAGCCACCCCACTGCGACAGAAACGTCTCCCCTCACCAGCACCGTATCCAGGTGAAGGACAAGGGGGCGGAATCTTGGCCCATTTGTATCAGAGGGAGGAGGGAGTCTGCTACATATGTCTCATTCACAAAAGATCAGAATGTTTATAGCCATTAAATATACCAACCCCCCACCCCAAAACCCGAGTCCTCTAGCATCTCTCCTCTGCATGCAGATTAAAAGCAGAGACATTGTGTTCCCCTGGTGCTTCTCTTTAAAGGCTCTTCTAGAAGAGGTTTCCTTTCTGTGTGAATGAATCAGCCACGCTCCCCCAGGACATGCGTGGGAGGCAGCGTAGGAGGTGGCTGACATGATCCACTGTGACAACCAGCGACTCAAGGAGAAAGTGAAAGTTCGCAGGGCTGGGTGGATGCACCGGGGGTGGGATGGGGAGCGGGGGAAACGGGATGGGGAGCCGGGGGGAATGGGAGGGGCAGTGCTGAGCTGCTCCTCACAAGGGAGATGAAATGTTTACGTAGATACAGCATCAGGGAAACCACAAAATCTGGGTCAGGAGAGAAAACAATGAGCAGCAGGAGGAGAGGGAGCTGCTGTCAAATTTTTCAGTTTGGTTTTGGGAGCTGGCAGGGTAAACAGGCCAGCTAAGGCAGTAGCATGGTCCTTCATTCTTGCCTGTTTGGAGTGGGGGTAGGTGCACATTTACAGACACTGTCCCACTCCCTAAGGCAGCAATAAACTCCATCCCCTCTTACAGTTAGTAATGTCCTGCCGGTCCCTGCTGCTGCTCACCAGGGGTTCTCTGAGCACGCCACTAAATGACATTCAATCCATGCCAAAGAACCCCCTCCCATGGGAGAAAGGCCCAGTCTGATTCTCATTTAATACTTGGGGAAACCGAGGCACAGAAGTCACGTGACTTTCCTCACATTGTCACACAGCCAGTCAGTGACAGAGCCAGGCTCTCCCAGCCCCTTGCTCTGAACACTAAACCCGGAGGGAAAGGATGTGATTCAAAATTGAGTACTTCAGCATTTACTAGTTTGGAGGGGCCCAGTTCGCAGGGAGTGGCAGGAGATCACATATAAATGGGATCAGTTAGACTTGTTTCTTACTGGACTTACAGTGATGGGTTCACATCAGATCCTGCAAGTTACTTCATGGCTGAAACTTGACTTGTTTCCTTATCCCAGGCCAAGAACGTGGTGTTAGGGGGATCTTAGGGAACTCTGTTATCTCCACAGATTTCAGTTTACAGCATCGAATATTGAACCGTTCAGTGCAATCCAGCTTCTGCGTGTTGCGTCTGTCCAACAGCCGTCAACTCTTTCCAGAGCAAACGCAAAGAGGAATCAAGAGCTGTAGGGAGGAAACACAGTCAAAGGAGAAGGGAAAAAAGGCAGAGAACAGTTCAGGCAGAGACACAGCAGGAGGCTGCAAAGGAGAAGGCTCTCATGCCAGCCATGGTGAGGCTGCAGAAAGGAAGAGAGAGATGGCTTGCTGCCAGATGTCGGATATAGGACCAGAGATGGGAGCCATGGGACTGGCCGGGAAAGGCCCCAGGGAGGTATGTTTAAAACAAGATCGCTTTGACAGGATCCCGAAACGAATGGGAAGACAGTGAAGTTGTCTGAGAGGAAGGTGTTCGTGCTTTCTGGGTGTACGAGAAAGGAAAGCTGGCAGCATTCTGCACCTGCTGGAAACCAGACAGCGGGGACTCCACTGCAAGAAGATAAGAAGGCCAACGGAAAGTAGGGCCTGTCCCCTTAACCGTGGAATGTCCCTCTGCTTCTCGAGTGCGGCACCTTGGAGTCTCCATTGCTTTAGGGCCAATGCAGTTAGTTGGCCAGGCCACTCAGCACATTTCTCCTGCATGCACAGTTTCAAAGCCATGCTCAACCAGGTTTCAAAAGCTAAACTCATGCACACAAGATTAGCCAGTTATTATTTTCAAAGGATCAAGTGGACCTTAATATGTGGTGGCAGGGGGTGAAGGGATCATTCCAGGGCTTTTAACTCTCATTTCTCTTCTGTGTTACTCTTGTCATTATTTTTTGCCTTCTCAGGCCCATTACAGAACAGCAGAGACCATTCTTCACACCCAGACCTAGCCTATGCTGCTGGCTGTGTGGAGGAAAATGTTTCCAGGACAGACAGGACTGTAGCCACCAAATGCCAAGGAGAAAGCCTGGTACTTCTGGAAGAACAGCTGCTTTGGCTAACCAGGAAATAAAACGCACATCCCTTTAAAACGGGACACTTGGAAATAAAACAGAGCCAGCCATCCCTTTGGAAGAGCAAAAATGCTCAGAAATATGCAACCCATGTGCCAGCAGCTTATCTCCTACAGCCTCAGTGCTGGGCAGACTGTATACATGCCAGCCAAGCAAGTAGGCAATCAAAAAGTTGGGTCTGAAGCCTGAGCAGCCGGGCTGTAAGAATTTGTTCATCCAAAGGCAGCTTTGCTAGGGAAACTGATGCCCAACTGCAATGGGAAAAAAAAAAAAAACCAAAAAAAACCTCCAACAAACCTTGAGAGAGACGAGAGAGAGAGAGAAAAAAATCCTTTGCCCCAGTATGTCATTTCATGGCTCTATATAAGGCTTTGGTATTAATGTCCATATCACTGAATAAACACACCCTGCAAGGTTAAATGACGACATTCTCCCGTTCTGTTTGCTCATTGGCCTCCGGGTCGGCCAATCTGAATCACGGCTCCATGGCAACAGGCTCTATCACCATGAGCAACTCGATAAGTTTTTTTTTTATTTAGCGGTTTTTAAAAACAAAAGAAAAACCAAAAACTGCTGCAAATGTCTGTCATGTAACAGTTTGCACAGGAAGGGGGCAGGCAGCAGAGAGAGACACAAGACGCTGCAAATCTGAGGCACTGGAAAAGCATCTGTTCCACTGGGGAATGCGCTGCCCGCTGCTGAAAGCTGGGTTTAGCCACAGCAGGATGAGCAATATTTCACTGCATATGGGAATTTTCAGTTTCCCACATTGCAGCCACTGGTAAAGCTTTCACTGTGGTCAAATTCAACTAGAACGTGCATCAAGAGGCTGTTCTGGAGAACCGCTGTGTTCAGACGGCTGTGGCACCTGATCGTAAAGGGCTGCCCCCCAGCCCTCTGTACAAATCAAGCCTTATTTGGGCAGCACAACATACCAGGAAACTTCTGAAGCAAGAGCTTGAAAGCTAATGAGAGAAGTGCCCTTATAAGACGCCTTTTCTCTCCCATCCGCCTGTCTTCCTTCCTTAAAAAGAAAGGAGAGTTTCCACCAACAGGGAGCGGAGCTGGATGAAGGAAGAATATCCTACTGCATTAGAAAGCTTCGGAGCTTCTTTCTGAAAGAAGGCAAACGCCCGGGTTGTCTCAGTGCAAAGCCTTGGGAAAATGACCTATTTGGTGACATAGCCAGGATTTTCTCCACCTCTTCCTCTCCAGATCTTCTGAACCTGTCTCCTTGTTCTTTTATAGATGTTTGAAAACGAGCTCCTTCTTTAAGAGCTCGTGTGCTCGGTAAAAAGGTGGAGACCAGATGTCCTCCACAGCCCAGGCTCCTGTTACTTAATCATTGCTTGAAGTCTTAATGTCCCTCGTGACAACACAGGTGGATACTTTGAAAATTACACTGCAGAGGGTTACGGCTTCAGGTGGCAGAATGAGCAGCGGGGGTGGAGGACAGCTTGTGCCTATAGAAATCACAAATGAGGGATGGGAAATGCATCTGATCTAAGACATCTAGGAAGAGATTTAAGCTTTCCATGAGAAGTCAATAGGTTTCCAACATCCACTGAGGGGACCCAGAAGTTAGATATCACGAGTGTGTGTTGGGGATCACATTTCCTATTCCCCACCTGCAGTTTCTGCATCCCCTTCATCAAAGGGTAGCACTCACAAGATTTCACATATCCCTAGCTCCAATGTTCCATCTTTCTCACAAATGATGCTACCGTGGATGGGGAAAACGCTGGGGAAATCAGCTTAATTTACACAATATCGGCCTTGCTCCTCCTTAGCGCAAAGCAGCCACACTGGCCTTTCTACAGACCCTACATTTGCTGCTTTAGCTGCGGAGGGGGAAGGAGGCAATGGGGAGCTAGATGTGACCCGAGAGGTCATATTCATTTCTAATGGCTATGTTCCTTTGTGTAACACGTAGGACATCCGGCTCCCGAAATTACTGGATGGCCGCGAAGGCACTACACGCTGCATGGGTAACAAAGATACCAGCCTCCAGCCAACTGCGCGGTGGCTGGGCCCCCCTATCTAGGAATGCTTACCAGCGTTTAACCCTTCAATACCCAGGATTGTCAGCAGTCTCCCCTCCCAGGAGTTCATGCTGTACCAGGAAATTCAGCATCTTTCCACCCATGAAGAGTTAATCTGAAGTGACTGGCTGACAGAACGCATAAGACTCTGAACCTCCTAGCCCCTACAAAAATGTTACAGCTGCACAGTTGCATTAAGCAGAGCCCTGCTTCCTTTCATCTAGCAAGCTGGGGCACATCTTGAATCCATCTTTGTACAGATTATGTACTGAGGCAGAAGAGATGAGCTCTGATAACGTTACGCTGGGGAGACAGGACAGAGCAGTAACTCTTCCTGATGCTAGCATCCGCACGTCGATAGTCCAACTATGCCCCACAGGGCGGTCCTCTTCCACAGGTGCAAATCACCTACTTAGCTAATTAGCACGACAACCAGTGATGAGGCGCATTATGGGAAGTGCCAAAATTATTGCCAGGATGGGTCGTCCCGGTTAGGTGTTAAACACATGGATTTGTATTACTTGGAATAACTCAAGTGTTGTAATTTTGTGAAAATAAACTATTTCTGTTACCTGGACCAATGCAAGCACTAAGAATCAGGACAGATGTCAACTGGCCGCTCATGTAATCCATACTCTGACATTTCCAGCATCAAGACTCCTCAAAGAATCTTGTGATACAAAGACATCAACTGGGCCACAACAACAGAGGTGTTCGCCACATGCATTAGTACTTGAGCACAAGGGGGAACCAATAAATATAGAGCATAGTTGTCCTCTGGGCTAATGAAAGTCAACTTTTGGTAGCCCATCAATTCACAGCCAACCACATATCGGATGGAACAATAGTTTAACCAACTTACTATCTGTTGCACTTGTTCAGAGTCTGTCATCCTGTGAATTGTAAAAGCTTCTGAGGACGTGGCTGGGGAGCTTGGCACAAACCATGGCTTCTGGACCTACACGTGTTTTCAAAAGGAAGTTTTAATACAGGGATGAGCTGCCTGAGTTAAACAGCAGATTGCAAACTCCCCAGAGCAGGGATCGAGTCTCACAGGTGTGCAAAATACCTTACCCTCTTAGGAGCTGTATAAATATACAACAACTATTATTCCCTTGCTGGAAAACAGACAGCAGAAGTATACAATGCATGTACTGAACTGTTACATTCACTGCCCCAAAATAAATATTTTAGAAAGTTATTTAAAGTACGATTACAACGCAAAAAAAAAGATCCACATCAGTGAATCTCAGAGCCTGGGTCAGCTGACTCAGACTCATGCTACAGGGCTAAAAATAGCAGTGTAGACGTACCCTTCCACACGAGTTACCGCTGCTGTTCATTTCACTGTCAACTCATAAAAACGCAAGGCATACAGGGAGCATGCAGAAAAGCCATCTCAAGCTGCAAACTCATCAGACTTCACAAGACAAGCAGCGCTGAGCTTGGACAGCATGTGGATGGGACCCCACCCCCTCCTTAGGCCAGTATAAGCTCTGTAGGGAGAGGTGGGGGTGCTCCTCCCTTTGGGTCAGCATTATCCATTTTATCACTGATAACAGTGTAAAGGTGCAAACTGCAGGACCCCACATGGTTGGGGCTGCTGACCTTCGGATATCAATCCAAGTTTTTCTCTCGTGCCTGTCACTGTGGTATCTGAACGCTAAGACAGACTCGGGGATCTGAGCGCATGCAGTCAAAGGAGTTCCCATGGTGCTTGTCACAAGGTGTAAAATTCCAAATTCTGCAACTCCATTCTTGTTCCTCTAATTCCCCTGCAGTTTTCAACTCAGTGCTGGTTCTTTTGTCGCTTCCTGTCCCGAACGGTAATTGTAGTATTCCTGTACATCTGCATACAGCAGCCAGCTTACGTTCCAGAGGGGGCTGCATTTCAGTGGCAAGGAAGACAATTCCCTTGAATATCTTCGTTTTTAAACTAAGGGCCGGAGAAAAGCTGACAGGCAGAGCATACGGTTTGGACAGACACATCCTTTAGGGAAGGATTTATTCAAGGGGATACTCTACAGCCTAGTAAATAGGGAAGGATAGAGGTTGATAAAGTACAGGTAGGAACGGAAGAGAAACAATCAAACAAGAGTCCCATTCAATTACGTCACATCAAGGCAGATAACTAAATATTGACAACTTTTCTAAATGCTTGTATACAAATGCAAGAAGTCAAAACACTAAGATGGGTGAACCCGAGTTAAACGAGGCTATTGATAAAACAGGCTTCACAGAAACGTGGTGGTACCATGATAATCAATGGGAGACGGTAACACCAGAGTACAAAATATATAGGAATGACCGAGCAGGTTGCTCTGGCGTGGAAGTGGCACTTTGACCTGTGAAAGAAAGCACAGAGTAAAATATAGTGAAAACCGTAAATGGATCAAACTGTGCCACAGAACCTCGATGGACAGAAATCTCCTGCTTGAATAATTCAAGTGTGGCAATAGGAGTGTACTACTGACCACCTGACCAGGACGGTGACAGCGATTCTGAAATGCTCAGGGAGATTAGAGAGGCTACAAAAACAGCCAATCAGTAGTAATGGGAGATTTCAACTGTCACCCATTGCCTGGGAAAATGTCACCCCAGAACAAGATGCAGAGAGAGAATTTCTAGACATTGCTCCTTGGAGCAGCCACTCCTGGAACCCGCAAGGGGAGCAGCAGTTCTTGGTTTAGTCCTAAGTGGCATACAGGATCAGATCCAAGAGGTGACTATGGCAGAACCGCTCAGTGATAGCGACCATAACGTAATACAATTTAACATGCTTGTAAGGGGGGGGGGGGGGTATACCAGAAGAGCTCACCACAGCAGCATTTCACTTCAAAAAGGGGAACTGCACAAAAGAGAGGAAGCCAGTTACAGAGAAATTAACAGGAGCAGTCACAAGAGCGAAATACCTGCAAGCTGCATGGAACCTAAAAATGTCATTATGGCACAACAGAGTGAAAGAGGTAGTTAGAGACAAAAAGACATCCTTTAAATACTGGAAGTCAAATCCTACTGAGGAAAATAGAAGGGATCTTAAGCTCTGATCTTAAACTCAAACTCAATTGTAAAAGTATAATTAGGGAGGCCAAAAACAAATCTGAAGAGCAACTAGCAAAATACACACAAACTAAGAGCAAAAGGTTTTTTTTAAAGTACATCAGAAGCAGGAAGCCTGCCAAACAATCAGTGGGACAATCAAGGTACTCAAGGAAGACAAGGCTGTTGAGGAGAAACTCAGTGAATTAATTTGATGGGTCTTCAAGGCTGAGGATGTGAGGGAGATTCCCACACCTGAGCCATTCCTTTTAGGTGACAAATCTGAGGAACTGTCCCAGATTGAGGTGTCAATAGAGGCGGTTTTGGAACAGATTGATACATTAAACAGTAATAAGTCACCAGGACCAGATGGTATTCACCTGAGAGTTCTGCAAGAACTCAAATGTGAAATTCGCAAAAAGAAAAGGAGTACTTGTGGCACCTTAGAGACTAACCAATTTATTTGAGCATAAGCTTTCATGAGCTACAGCTCACTTCATCGCATGCTAAGTGATCTATTGCTTAAATCAACCTTTGGCAGATAGCTAATGTGATGCGATTTTTTTAAAAAATGTAAAAGAGGTGATTGTGGCAATTACAGGCAGGTAAGACTACCTTCAGTACCAGGCAAACTGGTTGAAACTACAGTAAAGAACAGAATTATCCGCCCCACAGATGAACGTGATACGTTGAGGAAGAGCCAATACGGCTTTTGTAAAGGGAACTCACGCCTCACCAACCTATTCAAATTCTTTGAGAGTATCAAACAAACACGTGGGAAAGGGGGATCCAATGGATATAGAGTACTTGGACTATCAGAAAGCCTTTGACAAGGTCCTGCCCAAAGGCTCTTAAGCAAAGTAAGGAATCATGAGATATTGGGGAGGTCCTCTCATGGATCAGTAACTGGTTAAAAGATAGGAAACAAAGGGTAGGAATAAAAGATCAGTTTTCACAGTGGAGAGAGGTAAATAGCAGGGTCCTCCAAGGATCTGTACTGGGACATGTGCTGTTCAGCATATTCATAAATGATCAGGAAAAAGGGGTAAACAGTGAGGTGGCAAAATTTGCCGATGATACAAAATTACTCAAGATAGTTAAGTCCAAAGCAGACTGCGAAGAGTTACAAAGGGATCCACAAAACTGGGTGACTGGGCACCTCAATGGCAGATGAAATTCAGTGTTGATAAGTGCAAAGTAATGCACATTGGAGAATATTATCTCAATACACATACAAAATGATGGGGTCTAAATGAGTTATCAGTCAAGAAAGAGATCTTTGAGTAATTGTGGGTATTTCTCTGAAAACATCTCCTCAATGTGCAACTGCAATAAAAACAATCTAACAGAATGCTAGGAACCATTAGGAAAGGGGCAGGGAATAAGACAGAAAATATCACAATGCCGCTATATAAATCCCGCACCTTGAATATTGTGTGCAGTTCTGGTCAACCCATCTCAAAAAAGACATATTAGAACTGGAAAAAGTACAGAGAAGGGCAGCAAAAACGATTGGGGTACGGAACAGCTTCCATATGAAGAGAGATTAAAAAAAGACAGGAACTCTTCCTATTAGAAGAGATACAAGTAAGGGGGATACGACAGAGGTCTATAAAATCATGAATGCTGTGGAGGAAATGTATAAGGTAGCATTATTTATCCTTTCAAACAACTTAGGAACCAGGGGTCAGCCAAAGAAATTAATAGGCAGCAGGTTTTAAATAAACATAAGGAAGTCCTTCTTCACACAATGCAGTGTCAACCTGTGGAACTCATTGCTGAGGGACATTGTGAAGGCCAAAAGTATAAGTGATTTCAAAAAAGAATTAGATCAGTTCATGGAGGATAGGTCTATCAATGGCTAATAGCCAAGATGGTCAGGGACGCAACCCCATGCCCTGGGTGTCCCTAAACCTCTGACTGCTAGAAGTTGGGACTGGATGACCATGGCTGGATCACTTGATAAATTGCCTTGTTCTGTTCACTCCCTCTTAAGCATCTGGCACAGGCCATGGCCAGAGACAGGATACTGGGCGAGATGGACCATTGGTCGGACACACTATGGCCATTCTTATGTTCTGATCTCGCAGTGTTTTGGAGATCCCGCTGGATGGGAGAAGGTGCCACATCAGTGCGAGATTATAATTTCGATGGGATTAAGAAGTGTACTAACCATCCTGCAGCATGCCTGAAAATAGCCATTGCCGTGCTAACCCGCCTGTGAGAGAGGAAAGGATATTTGCAGCCAGGCAGAGATGGCTGACAATGACAGGCAGGGACTCGAGCCATTTCCATGCCCCAGAACCACAGCCACAAAGCCTGAGCTGGGCTTTTAGCAGATGGAAACTCAGCCAAACTCATGATAAAACGACACTCCTGCAACTCTGCTCATGTGCAGGGGGGAGAAGGTCAGCCAGAATCCTCCATTTTTCTTCCCACAGCCTCAGGTGGAAGGCTAGGGCTGGCAGGCGGTCCCCACTGAGAAGTTTGCAGCTCCTGCGGTGGCCAGGGTGGGGGTGTCCCTCTGTTTCCTCCCTTAAGGAAGGAGTGGTGCTGCTCTCCCACCCCAGCATCGTCTGGGCCGTCCTGCAAACGCTGATCCATTGCACTGCCTTTCTTGTTCATTTCAGAAGGTGCAACAAGATGACTTACATCCCAAAAGCCAGGTCAGGATCTGGCCTTGTATTGCTGGGTCTAGGGAAATGGGACCGGCGCACATTTTAAGCCTAACTGCAGTCTGGCTTGTTTTGCCCCACAATGTCTTGGGGTGGGGCGGGGAAGCGACTTATCTCCAGGCTGAATTTGTACTTTATAAACCTCCCTGAATAATGCAGGGATAACACAAATCTTCTGATGCCTAAAATGGTCTCAAGTGTGAACACAGTATTTAGCTTGACAAAGTGCCATTTAAATATAGGCCACTGCAACAACAGAGCTCTTCTACCAAAGCACGGCAGCTTGAACTGGCTCGGTCACAGATTTCAAAGCACCTGGATTCTTCCAGAGCCGTGAAACACCTTCCTTTATTAAGTTCTGAGCAACAACAAGAAATAATCATCCAGAATCTTATCATCAAACCCGACTTTAAACCCAGAGGCTCCTCAAAAAGCAGAGCCAGACACAAACTCCCTCTTAGCAGACCCTGTTGGTTCCCTCGCAGCAGGATGGACGGAGCTCAGGGAATAGGCTCATAGAGGGAATAAAACAACCTGGCACATACAAAGCAATTTACTCATCCCTTCATTTCTGTGCTCCCTTTCCCACTACTGCCACAGTCGAGCTCAGCCCACTGGGCAATCCCGTCCCGAGGACATCACAGCCTGCTTCCATGGAAATGGCTGTCGTCACTGAATCTGGCTGTGAGATCAAAGGGAGGGGATAAACGGATAGGGAAAGCCCATTTTCAAACACGAATCTTTGATTTATAGCATGAGTGGCAGGAAGATTCGCACACGAAAGGTAGCGGGGATACAGGATCAGCTGTGATGCATTCCGAGTGCCCAGCTCTCCAGGCTCCAAATTCCCTGAGCTACCCACGGACCGGCCTCTCAAACGCCCCTCATGTTAGTCCCAAAGTTACCCGTGCTCCACACAAATACAGCGCTCCCCTCACTTTTAGTGCTCAAAATGGTTAGACTCACTAAACTGTGGCACGGATGAGATTTTCACAAGGACAACAGATCAGTCAAGCATCTCACGCCCAATAAAAGCCAATATGATTTGCGTGCTTGACTCCCACTGAAGCTCACTTCATCGGCTGTAGCTCACGAAAGCTTATGCTCCAATAAATTGGTTAGTCTCTAAGGTGCCACAAGTACTCCTTTTCTTTTTGCGAATACAGACTAACACGGCTGTTACTCTGAAACCTGACTCCTGCTGGTGTCTTTGATAACCTCTCCCACTGGGTCCCCCACGTGCATTTTGTCTTTAGCACCACAAACCATGAGAAACTTAACATGATGGGGTGGGGGTCACAGCTATGCATAAGCCTGACCCTGCTGAAAATCCATTCCCAAAAGGTACCTGTTAGCCAGCGACACAACATAGATTTCACTTGCTGTTAAAGCGGAGACACTTGAGAGAAGACAATTCTACTCCCCAGGTCATAACACAGCAAACCGCAGCAGCTCCTTATACTGCACCCACCACGGGACTGTCCGGCACTAGGTCTACATGACACTTTCGATTCATTTTAAACTCCTAATGTCTCAGGTGCTTTGAATTTTTTCTCCCCTCTGAGAGGCCAGATTTGTCTGGGATTTAATACATTCTTTGCCATCTATAGCACTTTTCACACAAGGATCTCAAAGCACTTGGCAATTATTTGTAATACCATAGGAGCACCTGAGAGCCCTAGTCATGGACCACTAACCCAGTGTGCTAGGCACTATACAAACCAGTGGATGGGTAATGCATACCCTCCTTTTACACAGGTGGAGAGGATCGCACAGGGGGGCAGACACAGTCCCCGGCTCTAGTCAGTAGCCACTCAAGCTTAAGGCCTTACTTAGAAAACATGATTGTTATGGTGGGCGTGACTATGCAAGATCGAGGACCTCACTGCACTAGACCCTGCGCAAACAGAGCGACACACGCAGTCCCTGACCCAAAAGACCTTACGATCTAAATAGACCAGACAGACAAAGTGAAGGGAACAGTATTAAGCAAGCAGAGGCAACAAGGGGATGGTTTGCCAAAAGAAGATGGGTTTAAATGATGCCAGAAAGAGGTATTTAAATCATATTCTATTAGTGGGGTTACAAGGTCTCCTCCTAAAGCTCACAGGGATTTTGGGGTGAGAGCTTCCCCCCTCCGCCTGATCTAAAGTCTTGGATGGGGGGGCGAGGGAGGGAGAAGGTGGACATCGATGAGGAAGGACCGAGGTTTCCTCTAACTGTGGAAGCTGTAAATATCCGTAGCCAGCTCCTCACCAGGTTGCCACACAAGATAGATCTCTTTAAAGAGAGTACCTCGTCTCTCCATATCACACCAATTTTCCTTCCCCATCACTGGCTATTACTGTGCTTGCTCACAGACAGGGGAACTGCCATCCCTGACGTCAGCGATTAATGAGGGTTGTCCACCACAGGGGTTTCCTGAAAAGCTAGCAAGAAATTATCCACCTTCTTTCTACAGTGTCAAGATTCACTAAGCCAGCTCGGCTCTGTCTTGGGATTTCTTTAACCCTTCCAAGGCTGGAATGTCAACCCCTGGCACAGTTCCCTCCGCCAAAGCGTCCTATCTCCGCAGAATTCCCTCCATCTGAACCAACAACAGAAACAGACTATGCCAGCTAGAAAGACACTTGCAAACGCCAGGTTGGCAGCTTGTTTCGGGAAAGGGAGAAGGGTGTCTAAGAGTAAATATAGCTTTTAACCCCTTCTTCCTTGAGAATCGAGCAGGCTTTCAGGTGCCATGTCGGTGCCGATTGGAACTGTAAGCTCAGCAAGGTAAAGACAACCGGCAGAAAGCACCAGCCAAGCTGCTAAGTACCAGTACTTGGAGAGCACTGATTCTGATCAAAAGTTCACTGACTTCTTACCAGCTTCTGAATGGGAAGATGCAAAATGACAGACACACACACAGACTGAAGGCCAAACTACACAGCAGCTACACTGCAGAAGATGCCTGGATAGCTTTCAATTAGGGGATTATATCGGAACAATAGGATCAGGGTTGAGTTAAGCACAGTTGTTAAAACCTTCACATGGTTTAAGCATCATATGAAGTGTGCCAGCCAGTGGTGAACTTTTGTTGAAAAAAGGGTCTACATGCCAGCACTTGCTCATCCTCAAACCTCTCCCCTTCTAGGGCTCCTGCTCCTACGTCATCACGCTGTAGCAGAAGATAGCTCTTAGCCACTGGACATTTTACGCAGCCATCAGGTATCGCAGCAACTACGAATGACCAAGCCATGGATGTTTTCAAAGGAAGAGGCAGAAATGGAATAGATCAAGGAATAAAATCCAATGCTGAGATGATGGGTGGGGGGGAAAAACAGCTGCAACTTTGAAATGCCAGCTCCGGGAGCTGGGTTTGAAAATGGAAGGGGACTTGGGGAGGGGATAAAGAAACCCAGTCCCCCACCTTCTTGCTGAAAACCTAAGGGATTGCTGAAGTGTCACCATTCAAAGCAGCAGATGCTGCTGCTATTTTCAGACCCTCCCGCTCCAGGTGATGCTCACAAATCTAGATTCTGGGGCTTTTTCCAAAATAAACAAACAAACTAGCCTCATTTTCAGGGGGAGAAGGAAAGAGGTCCATTCAGCTACCAGTCCTCTCATCATATTCAGCAGAACCAGTTCCCAACACTGGCTCTAAAGTGGAGAGAATGCCATTTCGAATGGGATTTTCTCCTGTATTATAAAGCAACTCTTTGGAAGAGGGGTGGGGAGGTTTGGGGGTGCAGAAGAACACCTCATGAGTCTCTTAATATCCAGCCCAACACAGCAGGACATTCATGATGAGAAAAATCTTAGCCAGAAGAGGTGGGGAGAGGGAGAAACAGCCCTGTAGGAAATCTAACTGCATAACTTAGCCTGAATATCTCAAATGGCACGCGGCCAGCCAGCTAGTCAATTGCTCTCATCCGAATAGTCAACATGCAGCTTTAATCCAAACAACCTGCTCTCTCCCACCCCGAAATTTAATTTGGCAAAGCGGGGGGGGGGGGGGGCTTCTCTTTTTAACTTGAGAAGAAATTGCCAGGAGCAAGGTGCACAAACGCGCAGCCAAAACGCAACAAAGCTTGATAGCCCGGCGTGGGGAACTCCTTAATGACATGGAGGAACGCAGTATGTATATGGGGGATTCCCTTGTTTCCTGTAGCTGCATCCACAGCATCACAAAAGCCTCAGCTCCAGCTCACAACCCCCTGAACGAAATCCGGACATCAAAGGGGGAGAGACTATAGAGACTCTTGCACTAACCGGAGCACTGAACATTTCTTTAATTAATCCCATTCAACCAACAGAAACCCTGACACTCATTCACCATACTGGAGTGGTACAGAAACCGCCATCATTTAAAACGCTATCAATATCATATTCTGTATCTAGAGAAACGAATCTCCGGTGATCTCTCTAGCTCAAATTCACCGGAGACTTTATTCTAAAAATAAACTCACCCCCGTGGTTCTGCACTCACCGCAAGTCATCTATTTCCCGTTCTCAACCGAGACTTCATCGCCAGGACCGGTTCTAGAGGAATTTTGCCAGGAGATTTTTGCTTCTTGGAAGCCTGCTCCCCTCCCACCCCCCCCAGCCCCCACCCCTGAATGAAATGCTAGCTATCTTTGCTGCCGGTATAGCAAGCTAATTGCTCTGATAAGCCACTCTGAAGCAAAGCAGAGCCCAGCTGTTTGGAAGGATGTCACAGAGCTCTGCCAATAGCCACATACACACCCCCTCTCCTTCTCATTCAAATACTTCAATGGAGCTGCCTCCGCAAGGCTCAGAGAAGGCTTTAAAGATACAGCATCCTTTCTACTGCCAGGCACTACAACTACTGTCGAAAAGATCACCCAATAAACAGAAGCATCTTCTTCGAAGGGAATGGAAGTGTTCGGATAGTGCTGTGAAGAGTGCCCTGTAAAAGCTGAGGTAGGTTAGGGACAGGTTCAGATGATTATCACTTTGCTCTCTCACCATCATCTCCAAGCCAGTGGGAGGCTTGCATTTCTAACAGCTCCATTTTAATCTTTTTTTTTTTTTTTTTTTTTTTTTTTTTTTTTTTTTTTTTTTTTTAGCATTTATTATTGGTTCAATGCTGCCAATTCTTGCACTCCCTAGAAGGCACAACCCATAGACCGCCGTGAGGAGATTTTAAGCCGCTCTCTTACTTCACTTGCGCCAGTGAAGAGGATCTTCGAAGTCATGCCGAACTGCGCGAAGTGGTGCACAAACACAAAGGCTGGGTCTACACTAGAAAATTAGGTCAGCTGAACTGTATTGCTCAGGGCATGAAAAATCCACATCCGCGGGGTGCAGACAGTGCTAGGCCGCAGAAGAATTCTTCCATCGACTTAGCTAGTGCCTCTCGGGGAGGCGGATTACCTCCGCCGACAGGAGAGCCCCTCCAGTCGGCGCACGTAGCGTCTACACTGAAGCGCTGCAGCAGTGTTCCAGGCCCATCCTTAGAGAGGGTCCAACCTACAAAGCGCTTACAACCGAAACAGACAAGACAGAGAGAGGGGGAGAGAAAAGGAGGATCACCATCCCTGATTTACAGATACCACCACCACCACCTAGGGCTTAGCTAGCACTTTGCATCCATTGATCTCAGCAGGTCAGTAATCATCACCCCCATTCTACGGATGGGGAAACTGAGACTCAGAAGGAAGAGACTTGCCCAAGGTCGCCCGCAGACAAGGGGCAGACCTCGGAACAAAGCCCACATCTTGTGTCCCAGTCCAGCACAGAGATTAAGGGTAAAACTTTCCAAAACATCTAAGCGACTTAGGAGCCTAAGTCCTATTTTCAAAAGTAACTTGAACTCTTAGGAACCTATGTCCCATTGACTTTCAATGAGAAATAAGGTCCTAAGTGCGGTGTCACTTTTGAAAACGTTACCCTAAGTGACTTGCTGCAAGTCTGTGTCAGTCAGGACTGGAACCCAGGTGTCCTGAGTCCCTCAAGACGTGTGTTTTGTTTGGTTCCTGATGCTGCTTGACATATATTCCACACTGGATCACTTGATGATTACTTGTTCTGTTCATTCCCTCTGGCACTGGCCACTATCAGAAGACAGGACACGGGGCTAGATGGATCTTTGGTCTGACCCAGTATGGCCACTATTATGTTCTTATATTCCAACATACTTGGAGTAGCATGATGAATGACTGTCTTAAGCTACAAAGAAATCTTTTTAATTATTTTAGAATCATTAAAAAATAGACTTGTGTCATGTCTGGCAGACTGTCTTTCTGATCTGCCTTTACAATGGTTGCAAAGTTAACGTAATCCTTTGTATTCTTCGGCTCTACCCAAATACAGTGCAACAGTAACCCTATTTCTTAAAGTAAAACAAACATTAGAAGCCCAACCCTCTTGAACAATACAACAAACGTACGGTCTGATTTGGGAAGGCAGCCCTGTTCAGAAAAGCACTCAAGTCCGTGCTTAAATTTAAGCACATGCTTTAAGCCCCATGCAACTTAAGATGTTTAAAGTGCTTTCCTGAATCAGCGCCTTATGGTACGTCTACACTGCAGTTAAAGACCCACGACAGTGTCTCTCAGAGCGTGGGTCAACTGACAGGCTTACAGGGCTTGGACTGTGGGCCTCAGAACAGCAGTGTTGACATTCGGTTGGAGTCCGGTCTCTGAAACCAGCAATGGGGGGGGGGTCAGGTCTCGGAGTCCAGGCTCCAGCCCAAGCCCAAACATCTAAACATTTGTTAGCCCCACAGCCAGAGTCAACCGACCCGGGCTCTGAGACTCGGTGCCACAGGTTTTCCTCTGCAGTGTAGACGTATCTTAGAGCCCACGGGAACAACACACGAATATTCTCAACCAGCCATTCTTCCCTCTGAAACCTTTCGAGATGTTGGTAATTACAAATAGTCTCCTCACACTCTCTGCCCAAGGAAATGTTTACATCAGAAGCTGCAAAATGGAAAGACACAGATCCATAGCGTAAGAGTTCCTTAAATCCCGCCCCCATCGCTACAAGATCTTTCCTCCATGCCTGACCAGCACACACAAGACTAAAAGGCTTGCTCACAGTCACACAGGGAGTCTGAAGCGGAGCAGGGAAATGAACCCAGGTCCCGCAGTCCCAGCTCTTCTGAAACGGGACCCTATGTGTAGACTTGGAAGGATTCGATTTTTATCCATGACTGTTGATGTCCCCGTACACACACAAACCAACAAAAAACATATTTCCATCCATGATCATCAAAATGTACAGGGAGGCGAAGTAAGAAAAATGCTTCTTGAGAACTTCTTGGCGTTTGCTTTAAGGATATTTACGGTGTCTATCCTGACACGTGATGTTGACAGCTTGTGTTTTAAATGGTTATAAATCTTAACTTTTTGAATCTCCACATCTATTGTCTTTAAATAATCACTGTCTGACACCCCCCACTGTCTGATCCCCCAGAACTTCCCACCACGGTGCAAATGTCAAATTGATAGAAAGTGAAAAAAAGCGCTTGAAAATAAATATCAAGATTATCAGTCCAAACAATCATTCTGCCAAGCCTACCTACGTGTCGGGAGTGTGCCCTGACTGCCTAACGTGGGCCCTGATCCTGCAAACGCCCAAGGGAATAACTCCATACACACACCGTCCCCTTGAACGGAATGGACTGGAATTCCTCCTTGCAGAATCAGGGCCTGAGGCTGCAAGACTGGCGCGGCAGGGGCTGTCTATTTCTTTCTGTCCTAGAGGTGGGCTCTCAGCAACGCTGAGGAGTCAGAAGCGAAGGGAGGCAGTGACTGGCTGGCTCTGCAGCAGCTCTATGCAGGCTGCACATGCTCAGTGGCAGAGAGCGTGTGCTCAGAGTGACTCCCTGTGGCAAGTGAGCCCAGCTAAGCGGCAGGGCTCTCAGGGATTAGCCCTGGAGCTCTGCACTCTGGTTTTGCTCTTCAGGCCAGCAGGACTTCACAGGGCTGCACAAGGTCCAGATTCTCAAGCTCCTCCAAAAAGAAAAGGAGTACTCCTTTACTTTTTGCGAAGACAGACTAACACGGCTGTTACTCTGAAACCTGTCAAGCTCCTCCGTGCATGGAGTAGCTACAGACTTGCACAAAGGATTAAGTACTTGGCAAACTACCGGCAAGCCTTGCGCGTGCCAGCGATCTTAGCCCAGCACAGAGAAGACCCAGCTAACTGGCCCACCATGCACTCTGCAGGCCAAAGGCTCCTTTGCCATTCCAGTGAGTCTCTCCAACCCGTCCCCGCTCAGACTCGGGGTAGCTGAGAGCAGCCCCTGGTGTACCGCAGCTTGGGAGCTGTGCAACATCAAAATTAGCAGTGGCGTAAAAGGAAATCCGTAGCATGCTCCAGCCCCTACTGTGCTGCCTGGCCTTCCTACCCTCAAGGAACCTCATGCTTCAGAGGGTGTGACGGCGTGTGGCCAAGCAGGCCTGGCACATATCCAAGAGGAGTGTGCAAAGCTGCAGGGGCCCTTTGGTTTAAACACCACAGCTGGTTATTAAGCCAGACTTGAAGCAGAGAGGAAAGTGCTGCAGGGCCGGACCAACGCAACTTCCTCACTCACAGCATAGCCACCTGCAGGAGGCTCAGCAGGGGCAGGGTTCACAGCTTCTCCCCAGGGACCTTTCAGAGCGCTGCCCTGGGAGGAACGGGTGCATGAGTACAGACTAATCAGGCCCTTTTAAAGATGGCAGCCTAAATACATGTCTCATTTCCGAGCCAGCGGCATTTCACCTTCATTAAACAAACATGTGTGAGGCTTTCCTCAGCTGCATCTGTCCCCCAGCTGGGAGGCAACAAATCCTGGGTGGGAGGAAGTGACAGTGAGTCAGCCCCCCCCCAGACCGTCTGGATTGCAGCAGGGGGCCGGGTAAGTCCCGCATGTAACTTGCACAGCTCCCGCTTTTCACAGCTGAGCACCATTTGCTCAGACCCCGTGTGCATGCAATGAAAACTAGGTCAGAGACAGGGAAGCGCAGGAGAGATGCTGAAGCAAAGGGTATTGTTTGTGCTCCAGACTTGCAAGGAGGCTGCATGGGAATACCGGGGAACAGGCCAGCAGCACAGGTGTGAAGAGCACCCCCAGGCTGAACCTTCCCTCCCAAGCAAATGCAGATGAAGCCCTTGCAGCTCTCCCCGTTTGTTGCCGAAGGGGTCACCTGGTTATTGGGCGTATCCCAAGAGCTACAATACAAGGTGCTCCCTGGAGTGTAGTTTCTAGCCTCGTCTGCACTCCAGCTCACGAAGTACACACTTCATGGCACTGAACCGGTGGGACGGCACTGATGGAAACCCCCGTCATGCAGCCACGTCCACCCAGCGTGAAGCTGCCGCAGCACGGTGAGTCTGTATGTACAAGGCTAGCTCGCACCACTGAAACCCTGCAGGAGGTTGGGTGAGGGGCAGTGCTTATCTATGGATTTCAATATTTAAAGGGCACCCATGTGTCACAGTTATTAATCAACCCCTCCCCCTCCAGCCCAGAAAGGGGCTGGGAAAGACTATCAATCTGGGCTCTGAGTTCCAGAGTCGAGGATCCTTGCTGACAGCACTCCCAGCAGCCAGGTCCCTCCCATTTCGCGTGAGCATCGCAGCCGACCTCAGCGACTGCAGCATCGTAGGAGGAGAGGCCGAGTAGTATGCAGGCAGCACCGTACCTGTGTAAGGATGCTTGGGTTGAAACCAGCTCCTTCAATTGCATTCAGCAATGCGCTGGAAGCCTGCGTAAATCCCGGTGTGCAAGGAGAAGGTGCTGCTGGCAGAAACACTGCTCAGCCAGGGGGTCAGCAGAGTCTGCCCAGCAGCCATTTCCAAGCACATCGTAGTCATTCAGCCTGGGGTTCCCGATGGGGCTGAGGGGAGCTAGGTGAATAGGGCGCCAAACTCACTAGGTCTCCTTTGCAACCGCAGGCCCTGGACACAGAGACGTGGATCTGTGTAGCAAAGAGTGGGAGGGACAGCGGGGATGAGGAGAATAGCCACTTGGGCCAGAGGGCTGGCGGAGGGAGGGGCCATCAGATCCACGCTTACATCAATGCAGTGACACCCCTCCTCACCCCCCCAGTGGCAGGTACTAGAGAGCTGTGGTGGAGCCCTATGCCTGCAGGAGGAATTCTGTCCCTCAATCTCTTTAGTTCCCTGTACTCTCTCGGGCTTTGAATGGGGAAGGAGGACCCAGTGGCCCACACTTATTTGATCAGACACCTGCCCCTTGGGTTATTAACACTGTGGGCTCACTCCTAATCCAGGTAGTTTTCTTCCATATAGTCAATAAAGGGAAGCAAACATGATCCAAGTAGGAAGCATCCTCTCCCTGCTGTGGGTTCCCAAAGGCAGGTGTTTCTCGGGCCCCTGTTGCCGTTGGACCAAAAGCCCATGGATTTGCCATCAGCAGGGATCTAGGAAATCTCCCTAGCGAGACTGTGCTGCTAACTGGGTGAGGTGCTTTAGATAAACATCTCAACTGATACCCCAGAGTCCTGGTGGGGAACGGCCCGTGGATGCCGTGGGGCTGGGGAATTGCATCAACTGTGCAGCTACAGCCGAGCGAGCTGCGGCCTGTGCTCTCTTGGGCATTGCCAGCCACATTCCCGTTACAGCAAATGTATTATCAGTGGGAGGGAAAGAGGCAGAGGGGGCCGCTGGACTCCAGACAGCATGTAGCTACTTTGGGGATTTGCCCCAATTCCAGCCATGGGGGTAGGTGCCCCTGTGCAGACGGGCAAAGTCATTATTTGCACGGGGAGAGTTTTGCTGTACTGCACACTGCAGCTTATAGCTGTTTACAACTACCTACTCCAAGTGGTTATCCAGGTACAACAACCCTGATAGGGCAAATCTCCAGGGAGGGAAGGGGCCAACACCCCGAGGCCTGGGACGGAGTCCCCCACAAATCAGTGGGCCTGTGCCAATGCCACCTGCCGGCCGCTACGTGCTTCCCGCAGAGCAGGCTGGTACGAGGACACAAAAGAACAGGGACAAAGCCCCGAAGAGGAGCCACATGGGGTGCATGGGAAATGAGAGGGTTCCAAATCTCGGGGCCATCCAGGACTCTTGCTCAGCAGCCTTCACGTGCACTAACATAAACAGGGAGTTCGATTTGCACACTTCAGCTCAAGAACTCCAGAGCCGCGGCTGCTGCCATCACCTCACCCCCGCCACCAGGAAACACCGGGCCGCTGCTGTGCTGCACAAACCCAGAACAAGCTGCAAGCCTCCCTTGCCACCTCTGCGGAGCAAGGCAGCCCAGGCCATGCCAGGACACTGCTAGAGCCCGCACCCCGTAGCTTAGCTATCAAATGTAAGCCAGCCCTAAGGAGGCTGGGTTGGCCACGGAGAGTGGGAGAGGAGAAGTCTAAAATTAGGCCATAGCGAGAATTAGCACTTTGCTAGTTAGAATCCTATAAGAAAGTGTTTTGCCCTAGATTTGCGTTCCAGTGAGCAAAAGTATCAGCTCCCTGTGAATCACAGAAGCATCATATGGAAAGCACTGCAAGGCATCGCAGTTGTCTGCTGCTCAGAGACTTGATATTAATGGCAGGCTGCGCCGGCTGCATTTTGGCATTTCAAATCGCGTGCTGCCGCTTATCTCGCTTAACTATTAATGGGGCCAGCCTGCTCTTCCAGCTCACCCCCCACCAAGACTTCCAAGGCATAACGACGACGGGAGGGCCGCAAACGACCAAGCACATTGGTAGGGATATGCCTGTCCCAAGCCAACAAGAACATGATGCTAAGCAGCTTTCTGGTTCGTAAACGTTTCTGGATGGACTCCCAGCACGAGAGGTGGGGATCCAATCTCGGCCGGACACAGAGGACTGGTGTAAATGAAGGAGCTGCCCTGGTTTTCCATTACTGACTACACCCACAATCCATGACACGCATTAGGGGATGGACCCTGCACCATTAGAGCCAGTGGGGGATCCTCCTTGGATGGGAACAGCTCGCAGATTAATCCCCAGGAGCACACGTCATACAGCTTCGCCTCCTGGCAGGCAGGCCAGAAGCAATGCTGCACTTGATGCATGTTCTGCCTCCATTGCATTACTCCTCTTCTACCTTTTGCTCCGACTCTAGGCCATGGGGCACCGAGCAGGGATTAGAGACTCAGTGTGGAAATCCCAGCTTTCCCTGAGGCGCTGCCCAACCTTGCTCAGTAGGCTTCTCTCCATGAATTTATCTAGTTGTTTTTTGAACCCTGTTATGGTCTTGGCTTTCACAACATCCTCTAGCAAGGAGTTCCACAGGTTGACTGTGCATGGTGTGAAGAAATACTTCCTTGTGTTTGTTTTAAACCTGCTGCCTGTTAATTTCATTTGGTGACCCCATTTAGTTCTTGTGTTATGAGAAGTAGTAAAAAACAATTCCTTATCTACTTTCTCTACACCAGTCATGATTTTATAGACCTCAATCATATCTCCCCTTAGTAGTCTCTTTTCCAAGCTGAAAAGACCCAGTCTTATTAATCTCTCCTCATACGGAAGCCGTTCCATACCCTTAATAATTTTTGCTGCCCTTTTCTGAACCTTTGCCAATTCCAATATATCTTTTTTGAGATGGGGTGACCACATCTGCACGCAGTATTCAAGATGTGGTCGTACCATGGATTTATATCGAGGCAACATGATATTTTCTGTCCTATTATCTACCCCTTTCTTAATGATTCCCAGCATTCTGTTTGCTTTTTTGACTGCACGTTGTGTGGATGGTTTCAGAGAACTATCCACAGTGACTCCAAGATCTCTTTCTTGAGTGGTAACAGCTAACCGTAACAGCTGGGGAGGAGCAAGGCAGGGGCTGTGCGCAGCACCAAGGTTACGAAATACTCCTGGCGGACAACCCTGCAGCTGGGACACCACCTGTGTGCAGCGGCTCCTCTCGCATGCAGTTCCAACCAGCAGCACAGCACATTCCACGCTCCTGCTGGGGACGCAGGGAGGAAGGACAGCTGCTGCTGTCTCTCCTCCTCCACCAATGCCTCCCCTAGCAGAGGAGAGAGCCTGTGTTGTGCAGCTCCTTCCCTCCCACTAAGGGACAACCCCCTGCCACCTTGCGGGAGAGGCCAGAAGTAAATAAGAAGGTATGGGGGAGAAGGGATCATGATAAAGGGAAGCCAACCCCAGCAGGGAATAGGTGCAGAAGGAGAGTAAAGGGACAGGAGGAGGAGAGACAGAACGAGAAGAAATGAAGTGATGAGAGACACTCAGGGAAAGAGGGCAGAGGAACTGATCAATTTCAGCAGGCAGCTCAAAAATCCCTCAGAAATAAAGTCCTTCCCACCCACTCCTTTTAAACACTGACATTCCCTTCTCCTTTGGATAAGGGTCTGTATTGGGGAAGAGGAGAAATATAGAGAAAAAATTGCCACCCACCCCAAAACAAATGAAATCTCACACACACACTAGGGAGCCCAAAGCAAGCTTTAGCCGTCACACCCATCTGCATCCCAACCCAGTGGGGTACTTGACCAAGGGAGAGGCTCCTGGTTCTCCCTCTCTCCCTGAGCTGCAGCCAGAGCAAAGGGCAAGTTGTCAGCAGCCAAAACAGTGAAACTGAACTCCATTGTGAACGCAAACTAGAGACTAGGGTAGCACAGCAGTTCTCCCCTCCCTGCCGCCCGGGAAAAGCCAATATTAACTACAAAAAAATCGGAATGATCACCCATTATCGCAGGTTGTGGCCAAACTCCCATCATCCCTTGCAGCCCCTTCCGAGCTGGGGCTAGCGTGATTTGACATGAACCAAATCTGTCAACGGCTCAAGACAGACACGTGGGCACCAAGGAGCAGTGGAAAGAACGTACTGCTCCATTCAGCTCCAAACAATGATAAATAATTCAGGAAGAGAAATGCCGCAATACAGAGCGCAGCAGGGTTTAAAAATAGAACATACACTGAAGTCAGGGGAACGGGGAAGAGGGAAAAGCTGTACAGAAAATGGATCTGCATCGACGAGACACTGCAACCAAGCCACCCAAAACTCGGCTTATTGATTTATTAGGAACTCAACAATACAACCACGATTTGGATTGTGGTAGCATCTAAGAACCAGAGTCCTGGACCAGGACTGTGGGTTGATACTTAAAAAGGCATCAACATTTGTCCTATCTTTTTCAGAAGAAGAACTGTATTGGCCAGGCAAGTATATCCGGGGGGGGGCGGGGGAAGGAACACTCCTGAAAGCAAAACCTCCTTTCTTGTGACCTTTTTAGCTAGCCCCATGCTCGCACATGTGGCTGTTATGCAAAAGTGACCCAATAACTAACACGTCCATTTGTGTGATGGAGGGAAAGAGACGGTCAGTAAACATTTCGTTTTCCCAAATAGCCCATGGTTTAGTACAAAAAATAAAAAATTACTAGGGAAGGCAACTTCAAAGGCCTCTCCGTGGAAGTGAAAAAAGTCCACTTCTCAGGAATTCAATATTCGGGGAACTCTCCATTGCAACCCGGCCTATTGCCTCTCTCCTTCACAATGGAGTCCCCTCGGCTATCTTGCTCAACCCTTAATGCAGTTTTAATGAAAAATAATCACATTTTTAACCTGACATGTGAACTGCTAATATATGGAAGACTTTAAATAAAGAAAAAATACATACAAAAATAAATGGACCCGGTATTACAATTGAGAGGCCCGCGATTCGATCAATATTTCATTTTGAAATGCCCTCGTGATCTTAGGAAAATCTACTTGTTCTTGAAAAGTTAGTCTGTAACAAAACACCCACCGCTGTCTCCTGCTTGCCAGACTGCCCCTGCCTTCTGTTCCTGTGAGGGGAGCAGAGCAGCAAGAGAGCCAGGAATCCTGCTCACCCAATGCTTCGGAGAGCAAAGTGGTTTGTATATTTCAGTGCCAGAGCAGCGAGGCTGAGCAAAAGGGACGTTGGGATGCATGCTCATCCGCCTGCAAACCAAAACACAGCTGCTGAGCATCTAATTTTAGGTCTTTCCCTGCCTGGCCTCAACCAGACTAGGGATTTTCATGGTATTGTTTACATCTCCTACGACTAGGGGCTACCCATGGCAAGCACTGGGCTGTTATCTGACACCGCAGCGTAAAGAAGATATAAAAGCCAGGCACAGAGTGAATGTGAATTATCTATAGTGATGCTGCTTTGCTGCCGGCTGCTATTTCAGAATTGCAAGTAACATTACTTTACTGTAGGCAAAGATCATGGAAATAACCTGAGTCCAGTGAACTGGGGTGTGGTTTTTGTTTGTTTGTTATTTAAACTATTTCCTGGAATTTTAAAGAATGGAACATTAATGAGAACAGCCCCCAAATTTTCCAAATGTAACAGAGACCAAGCTGTACTGTAAATATCTATTGAAAGCACACAGTGGGCATTTACAGTTATGAACAAGGATATTTGCTTATAGATTCATCCTCTAATGGATTCTCAACTGTTAAAAAGCCAGGTGGATCTCCATCCCCAATTTGAGTAATTCTCTTTCAGATACTCAATGAAGGGAGCCAAATCTGAGGGAACTGGACTTATTTAGTCTGCAGAAGAGAAGAGTGAGGGGGGATTTGATAGCAGCCTTCACCTACCTGAAGGGGGGTTCCAAAGAGGCTGGAGCTCTCAGTGGTGGCAGATGACAGAACAAGGAGCAATGGTCTCAAGTTGCAATGGGGGAGGTCTAGGTTGGATATTAGGAAACACTATTCCACTAGGAGGGGGGTGAAGCACTGGAATGGTTTACATAGGGAGGTGGTGGAATCTCCATCCTTAGAGGTTTTTAAGGCCCGGCTTGACAAAGCCCTGGCTGGGATGATTTAGTTGGTGTAGGTCTGCTTTGAGCAGGGGGCTGGACTAGATGATCTCCTGAGGTCTCTTCTAACCCTAATCCTCTATGAGTCTATGAAATCTGATTGCCAGCAGCCTCTCCTCTTTGATTTATAGACAGCAACCTTTTAATCTTGAATCTCTATCACCATCATATCTACCCTTTATCCCCATGTCAGTCATTCCGGAAGTCTTCCTAGTAAGATCATTCTGCGTTTTTTAAGCAGAGACGCTAGGTGCACAAAACGTGCTGAATAAATATCTAAAATTACAACAGATAATGACTGTAGAAAACAGACCTTGGGCTTCCTGGGGTTGATGCGGATTGCATTACTACAGGTATAAGTTTTACCATGCCATTCCACTAGCTTTTTAACTTTAGGCATGCCCCAACACATGGAATAAGAGCTTGTCTACATGGGAAAATTATTCTGGAATAAAGTAGATTGGGAATTTAAAGCACAAAAATTATTCTGCAATAACGCCCTGTGTGGACACTTAATCTGGAATAAGAGTGCCTATTTTACAGTTTAGCTTAATCCACTTTGGAATCCCCATTGCAGAATAGGCATTCCGGTCAATTTCCTTATGTAAACAAGCCCAAGTCTCCTTTCTGGGGATTCCATCCTCAGCCTGATTGGAACATTGGGAGCTTGGACCCATTCAGAGCAAAATACTAAAGGTCCCAAACTTGGGTGACCTCTGCTAGGTACCAAGATAGTATGTGTCAGCTTTGAATGCCATGGAGCCTTCATTGGAGAGTCTTCATTATTTATATTCAAATAATTAGCAAAGACATTCGAGGAAGCCTAACGATCAGGCTCACCGTCAGTGAAGGGTGACGACTGTCGAATCACATCCTGCTTTTGGACTATCTCTGGCTACAGACCCACAAATGCTTGCAGTCCTGTAGGAGAGCAGAGCAGAGGAGACAGATTGCCTCTCTATAGGGCTGCAGAAAGGATGATGGACCTACCTCAACAGCAGGCTTTGGCATTACATGAGCCACAATGACCTAGGAGGATTAAGCCAGGCTGGGGAGCAGTTCAAATGCAAAGATGGGTTAAAAAGCCATTCAGCCAAGTGCAATAACCCCCACCCAGGCCCCCCACAGAAATGAACCAGAGACACAACCCCTCACTGGGAGAGGTAGCCCAACCGGTATGCTCTGGTAAGAGTCACACAATGCCAGCTCCGCAACCAAGAACATGGTGCGGTGAACCTGCATTGCCAGAGGTCAAGGTCTCAGCGAAGGGCCTGGCGTCATTAAGGCTAGGTCCACACTACAGAACCTATGCCGGCATAACCCGCTAGGGCAGATGCGGCTCACACTGCCAGGGGGAATTTTTCTGCTGGGATAGGAACACCGCCTCCCTAAACAACGCTAGCTATGCCGACATAAGCGCTTGTCTGTCGGCGTAGCTGCTTCCATACTGGGGGGGTTTGCTGGCATAGCTAGGTCACTAGGGCTGTGTTTTTTCACATCCCTGACGGACATCACAGGTATCATCATGGGTATCATAGAATCATAAGACAGGAAGAGACTTCGAGAGGTCTTCTAATCCAATCCCTTGCACTCAAGGCAGGATTACGTACTTTCTAGACCACGGTATCATCTAGACATAGCTATGCCAATATAAGTTTCAAGTGCAGACCGGGCCCAACAGAAAACGCAGTAAAACTAGGGCTCCCAGGTGAAATAATAAATATTGCACAAAGCATGTGCTCTAAATGCCTGCCTGCGCTCAGCAGAGAACACTGTGGGCCCATTCATTGTACTGGTTGGTTTCTGTGTTCTGAACAGGTTTACCAAATCCTTCACCCTTCTGGCTAAGGAGGAGGGGATTACTTCTGTCCCCTAATGGGATAAGCCACATTTGGGACAAGGAGTTCTTGCCAGAGTAATAGGCTGTGTGGTCAGAAAGAACAGGATTAATGACTTCTCAATGTGAACCACACCAGGAAAATGGAAAAGGCCATAAAAGTGAGTAATTAGCCACTCAAGCTCCAGTCATTCGTGCCAACTAAGTTTGTATTCCTGACGTTTAGCCAAAATCTTAAGGCCTCTTCTCAGCTAAATTTCATGACACTTCTCCATCAATCTCCATGAAATTCAAACGAGTCAGTCTCACGAATGTTAAAATATTGGTTGCTTCTGCCCCATGTTAATATATTATAACCACAACAGATATTATTTACAAACAATATTCAGCAACTCCCAGCTCAATGAGGAGTGAGTGTGTCAGTGTAGTCTGTCCTTCAACCTTGACTCTGCGATCTAATCACTCAAAGCAGGAGGCTGAAACCCAGGACTCCTGGGTTCTATTCCAAGCCATGGAAGAGGAGTGTGGGATAGTCATGAGAAAAGGGAACCAGAGCATCAAGATTTCTGGGTTCTGTTCCACTGACTTGTATGTGACTTTTGGCCAAGTAATTTCATTGCTCTGTGCCTCAGTTTCCCAGTCTTTAAAACATGGACGCCACCATTCATCTTTGTAAAAGGCTCTGAGATGTTCAGACAAAAGGGGCTAGAGAAGAACAAGCCATTATTATTCTCTGGCTGATAAACTTTATCCTCATGCCTGGATTGAGTCCCATAACCAAAGAACCCACGTGACAGTCCTACCACTTCCATTAAAACAAAAGACTTGACACGAGCAGACAAACTATAACTCATCCTGCTCTAGACAAAAGCTAAATGTTTTGAAATGCCTCTGGGGCAGATCTGTGTCAACCGATCCATCAATTTTAAGGTTAGAAGGGACCATTATCATCATCTAATCTGACCTCCGGCCTCACACAGGCCAGAGGACCTCAACCAAGACTAATCTGTGCACCAAGCCCGTAACTACTGTTTGAGCAAGAGCAGATCTTTTAGAAAACCCAGTCTGGATTTACAGACTTTAAGTGCACCCTTTTCTCCCACTGACTGACTGGAACTGGTGTTGCTCGGCATGAACCTATCTAGTTCTTTTTTGAACCCTGTTATAGTCTTGGCCTTCACAATGTCCTTGGGCAAAGAGTTCCACAGGTTGACTGTGCATTGTGCGAAGAAAAAAACAAAACAAAACTGTGCCTTACTTCTAACGAGTTCCCCACCAGCCACACATCCAGTGCAGGTCTCAAGAGGCTTTAAGTGGGAGGAGCTAGTAGGTCTACCAGTGAAGAAAGTGACGTGGGATACTGGTTTATAACAGTAGCAAGTTTTAGCTTTAAACAGGAAAAACAGCAACTCACTTTAATTTAAAAGTGTGACACAGCCCCACCCCCCATAGTTTTATTTAAACAGTTAAATTTGCCAGTAGCAGTAACATGCAATTAACCGGACCACTCCTCCCACGGAACCTCAGCAAAGCTGTAAAACAAATTTATTAGGTGGAAGAACAGCACTTAACCTGCAACTCAAATGGCAGCATGATTTTACAAGGTGAGGCAAGAGAGGGGCACCTTTCCCCGCCTGGCTGAACAGATGGCCAAAGTACTTCTGCACAAGAGAACTACCCTTTGGTGCACAACAAAACAGGAAATCTTTCCAGCACCCCCAGCCAGCTGGCTGCCAAAGCCGCTGCAAACATGCTGATGTCCAGGCCCCACTGCACCCCCTACACAGTCGCCACCCCTGAGTGTTCAAAAATCATAAGCTCACCTAAAAAATCATGGAGATTAAAATAGAAGAAGAAGAATGATTTTGGTTCTGTTTATTTGCCTTCTGGTTCTGGAGACTTTATTTTCAAGCTTTTCTCTGCAGCCACAAGGGCTAGACACATTTTTCCCCCCTTAAAGAAAGGTGAAATTCTCCCATCACCACCTGACTTCAGGAGCAGGGGCTTTGAGAATATCACCAGCTACTGCAAGAGTTGGCAGCTAAGAACACAGCTGGCATCCACCAAGCCCCACACAGACTTTGGTTTGGAAAGGAGCTGAGTGTTTCACAGGGCAGCTCAACTGCATCCATGTCATAATGGCACTGACTTGGAGAGAGTTCAATGACTATGCTAAACCGACTTCAGACTTGATTGTGGCCACAGGGGTTCACATGTGTTCACAAGCGTCCTCCCTTGGAGTCAACATTTTCTCTGCTTGGCTCAGCCCATGGGTATGGCCAGATTTGAGGCCTTTAGCTGTTGGAGTTTTGACAGAGACCGGAGACACAAAACGTTAAACTAAAAAGATGGGCAGACTTTCTCTACGGGGCAAGGGGTGCTCACCACTAACTCTGGGAGGATGAAAATTGCTCTGCAACTCATGAATTGTTTTATAGGAGGAAAAGGTTATCTGTCAAGTTGGGGGAGGGAGGGGAAATGATAATAAACGTCCTGCTTTCAAAGACCCTGAGCACCCTTTTCTCCCACTGACTGACTGGAGCTGGGGTTGCTCGGCATTTCTAAAAGATAGGTCACAAAGCGAGAGCTGCTAATGGACTGGGATAATTCTCTGCTTTGCTCAGAAAGGGCGGTGTGGTGGTTACCGCAGTCTGGGAGCCTGGGTTCAATTCCTGGATCGTCACTTACCCTCTCTGTGCCTCAGATCCCCATCTGTAAACCAGGATAACAGCATTGCTCTAATTAGGGTGTTGTGAGGATAAATGCATTAAAGATTGTGAGGTGTTACAGCGATGGGGGACATAGATTAGTTGGAGATCCCTTCTTTTCCTTCAGCCTTTCTCTGTCTTGCCAAATAATGCTGTAAGCTCTTTGGAGCAGGGACCATCTCAGGTGTTTGTGTAATGCCTGGCACAATGGGACCTCGCTCCTGGTTGGTGCCTCCACGTGCACCATAATACAAACCAAATACCACCACCATCGCCGTTGGTATCTGAGCACCTAAGTGGTTCTTACACATGAAGCCCGTGTTCTATTCATGGACCCATCTCTTCAGGAAAATCCTACGCTCAGATGAGTCAGAGGAGGTGGAAAAAAAAAAGCTGGGTTCATTTAGCCAGAGGCTGGAGTGGCATCATTAAGGGACAGAAGCAGAGCGAGGGCACATTATCCATGGGGAAGCAGCAAGAGCGAGAGTTTCCCACCACTGTAACTGACCCGTTTCTCTAGCTGAGCCTGTTTCAAATTGATTTGCAAACTTCTAGAAATAGCCAGGCTTTAATCGAGGCCAAGAAGAGGCTGATGGTACTTTTTGGTTTGAGCTTTCGCTTCTCCCGTCCCTCTCCCATTTTCCATCCAGATTCACTACATCAAGGCCACAACGGGGCAGCCTTCTGTCAAACGTAAAGATCAAGGGTCACCGGTGACAGAAGTGGTAGGAGAAATGGGTCGTGGCCCTGGTAAAGAGTTTGAGCATCATAATGTTGCCAGACAGACAGCTTACAGCTGAGAACACTATGAGGGAAACCACCTTGAGTCTCCTTTGCAAAGAACATGAGATCGTTGGAGACTACAATTAAGAGAGAAATCGTAAGAATGGCCATACTGAGTCAGACCAATGATCCATCTAGCCCAGTATCCGGTCTTCCGACAGTGGCCAGTGCCAGGTGCCCCAGAGAGAATGAAAAGAACAGGGCAATTATCAAGTGATTCCTCCCCTGTCACTTATTCCCAGCTTCTGGCAGCCAGAGGTTTAGGGACACCCAGAGCATGGGCTTGCATGCCTGACCATCCTGGCTAATAGCCATTGATGGACCTGTTCTCCATGAACTTATATTCTTTATTGAACCCAGCTCTACTTTTGGCCTTCATGTCGTCACCTGGCAACAAGTTCCACAAGTTGACTGTGCGTTCTGGGAAGAAGTACTTGCTTTTGTTTGTTTTAAACCTGCCGCCTGTTAATTTCATTGGCTGATCCCTGGTTCTTGTGTCATGTGAAGGAGTAAATAACACTTCCTTATTCACTTTCTCCAAACCATTCCTGATTTTATAGACCTCAGTCGTATCCCCCCTTAGTTGTCTCTTTTCCAAGCTGAACAATCCATGTCTAAATCCATGTTTATGCTCAAATAAATCTGTTAGTCTCTAAAGGTGCCACAAGTCCTCCTTTTCTTTTTGCAAATACAGACTAACATGGCTGCTACTCTGAAATCCATGTCTATTTAATCTCTCCTCATATGAAAGTTGTTATATACCCCTAATTAGTTTTTTGCCCTTCTCTGTACTTTTTCCAGTTCTAATAGATCTTATTTGAGATGAGGCGACCAGAACTGCACACAGTATTCAAGATAAAGGCATACCATGGATTTATATAGTAGCATTATGATATTTTCTGTCTTATTATCTATCCCTTTCCTAATGGTTCCTAACATGGTTAGCTTTTTAGACTGCCCACTACACACTGAGCCTGTTTTCAGAGAACGATCCACAATTACTCCAAGATCTCTTTCCTGAGTGGTAACAACTAATTCAGACCCCATCATTTTGTATGCGTAGTTGGGATAATATTTTCCAAATGTCCATTACTTTGCATATATCAACACTGAATTGAATCTGCTGTTTTTTGCCCAGTCACCCAGTTTTGTGAGATCCCTTTGTAACTTTTTGCAGCCAGCTTTGGACTTAATTACCTTGAGTAACTGTGTATTGTCTGCAACTTTGCCACCTCACTGTTTACGCCTTTTCCCAGATCATTTGTAAATATGTTGAATAGCATGTGTCCCAGTACAGATCCTTGGAGGATCTTACCTCTCTCCAGTGTGAAAACTGACCATTTATTCTTACTCTTTGTTTCCTATCTTTTAACCAGTTACTGATCCATGTGAGGACCTTCCCTCTTATCCATGATTCCTTACTTTGCTTAAGAGCCTCCAGGGAGGGACCTTCTCAAAGGCTTTCTGAAAGTCCAAGTACTCTATATCCATTGAATCCCTCTTTTCCACATGTTCTTTGACACCCTCAAAGAATTCTAATAGGTTGGTGAGGCATGAGTTCCCTTTACAAAAGCCATATTGGCTTTTCCTCAACATGTCACGTTCATCTGCGAGTCAGATAATACTGTTCTTTACTGTAGTTTCAACCAATTTGCCTGGTACTGAAGATAGTCTTATCTGCCTGTAATTGCCACGATCACCTTTGGAGCCTTTTTAAAAAAATCAGCATTACTTTAACTATCCTACAGTCAGCTGATACATTTAAACAAAAAGTCATATAGCACAGTGAGTAGCTCTGCAATTTCATATTTGAGTTCCTGAAGAATTCTTGAGTGAATATCATCTGGTCCTGGTGACTTATTAATGTTTAATTTCTCAATTTGTTCCAAAACCTCCTCTACTGACACCTCAATCTGGGACAGTTCCTCAGATTTGTCACCTAAAAGGAATGACTCAGGTGTGGGAATCTCCCTCACATCCTCTGCAGTGAAGACTGATCAAATGAATTAATTTAGCTTCTCCGCAACAGCCTTGTCTTCCTTGAGTGCTCCTTTAGCACCTTGATCATCCCACTGATTGTTTGGCAGGCTTCCGGCTTCTGATTTAGTTTTTAAAAAAACATTTTTGCTCTTAGGGTTTTGTCTTTTGCACCCTCCCGTTTGGGAGCCCTTGGATTTTTCACTGTTTTCTTGTGTATTATTGTACACTGACTCAAGTCTGCTTTTAAGTATCAAACTGGCAAATCTAGACACTCCTGAGACACACTGCATCTGCTCCACCTAGTCCTTCCAGCAGTTCAAGCCACAGATTGAGACCTCTCTCTTAGGCATGAATATCCTGCAGCATGCGACACAATACAGCTGTGTATATTTCATCTGAAGGCAATTGTTTAACGTTTAGCTGTGAGTCTAGAAACCCTGATACTGGGACCACCCCTCTTTTCAACAATGCAGGAAGAAGCAGGGACCCACTGTATGAGAATGGAGAGACTGTACCCAAAAGCAGGAGACAACGGCAGCCGCACAGGTAGAACTCCCACCACTCCTGCATTGCCAAAGCATCTTGGAAGGCACTACAGGATGGCCTGACCTAACTGAGCTTAACCTTAGATTGCACTGAGAGGGACAACTGACAATTTACATACAACAAAAATCACCAGTGGCCCACATTGTGGGGAGAGGGGTTCAAGTTTTGTGGTTTGGGGGACGGGTCCTTTTTTTATACTACTGTAATTTTAAAATAGCCTCCTATTTTACATTAAAAAGTTGGGGCTTTTTTTGGCAAGTCATTAAAAAAAGAAAAATGTTAAGCGGGAACAATGATAGATTTCACAGGCAGAGCTGTGCCGGGGGAGACGCTTGGCTTGCTCGGAGCCCTGGAGACATGCTATATATAAAGTAATGAAATATGGATTATGTCTCTAGCACTGCCGATGGGCTAGGCATTTTGCAGACAAGCCCAGGAGGAAGCCAATACCCCTGCCCTGAAGAGGAGATGGCTGCAAAGCCAGGAAACCTGAACTAAACTAAGAATGTTTAGTTCCCCTCACTTGCTTTACCGTTTAAATAAGACGGCTTCGTTCAGCAGCACAAGGCAGCCCTATTCACTAGGCCTGGGAATACTCAGCCATTCTAGCAATCCAAGCAGCTCAGCACCCTTACAATAAACCACCAGATGCCCCTGGAATGGATACAAATCCTGTTTCTGTTTGATCACTTCCAATAACATTCCAGCTCACCTACCTCTTTTAGCACCATCACTAGACAGACCTACAGATAAGGCAGGAACCAGCGTTGGTTTCAGGGGAGGGGTTATTTTACAAATCCACCTGTCTGCAACCCCAGACAACTAATTACATTGGGCTGCAAAAGTGGGGAAATGCCTCTAGTTGCCTGCAGGACAAGCCTTAAAGATTCTGACCGAAGTTTACATTGCAATCCCCCCAGCCATTATGTCTAAATCATTCATTTTATGACATGTCAAATAGGAAGGAGGATCTTACAGCCACTTCCAAACAAGAGCCTCAAAGCACTTTAAAGGCAGCCTGCAAATATCTTTTGACCTAGTTTAACTAGAACAGTGAGGGGCGTGAATTTTTACCACGATAGCGTGGACGCAATTCTGTGCAGCTTTTGCTGTGTAGACGTAGCCTTACATGGGTCACCGAGTTTGTCCCGCAATACCAAATCATTCTGGATGTTGCCAGGTTTGATGCACTCACCCAATTTGTTTTGGGATGGGGGGGAATAAAGACAAGCCACACTTCCAAGCAGGATCAGAAGCATGAAGTCTTTCAAACCAGGTAAGTTTCCAAGTCACAAGGAGACATCTCCCATAATAAAGGGGCTCTGTGTCTAAACTTAGCTCAAAAGAAATAAGGCTTTCAAAGAAAACGATGTCAAAGCAATAGAAACATTTTAAAACTTCATTACAAACTATATAAGAGGGCTGGTCTAATGAGTAGGCTGCATCTGCCACACTCAATAATCATCTGAGAGAAATTGAATGGGAGTTGGCAGTGACTCAGTCTGCAGTGCACAAACCCAGTATGCGCTCCCAATACATAATGAAATGGGGCTTTCTACAGAATAACACATCAGCACGTGCCCTATTGACAAGATGCATGCAAGGGAATCCCAGCACTCTGACACTGTAACTGTCTTGGAAATCTGATCAATCCTTCTGCGGTGGCTACCCACACTCAGGAATGCAAACAAGGTTCAGCAGGAGAAATCCTCACCTTTGCTTACAAACTCAAAAGCCAGAAGTAGGTCAGGTTGTCTTTTAATCAGGTTCACTAGGGCTTAAAAAACAGGAGAAGGCGCAGGGGATTGTTTTAAGAGATTCCTTCCCCCCACCTCTCTCAGGCACAGTTAGAGAAGTCAGTTCACAAATGGGAGGTTTCCAAGGAGAATGCCGAGTTACGTATGGTAAACGGGTTTCAGAGCAGCAGCCGTGTTAGTCTGTAGTCGCAAAAAGAAAAGGAGTACTTGTGGCACCTTAATCTCCTTTTTGCGAATACCCAGACTAACACGGCTGCTACTCTGAAACCTGCCATTGTGCAAGGCACTGAATTTAGCGGTATGGAGTGGAAATCTATCAACTTCATGAAAAAACTCATATAGATACAGACAGACATCATCTTCCTTTCCAAATGCAAACAGATAGACATAAAAATTTGTTAGTCTCTAAGGTGCCACAAGTACTCCTTTTCTTTTTATGGTAAATAGCAACCCCAACATCACATTGAAAGGCATCTGACATGGTTTCTTTCCTCCAGATAGAGGAAGAAACCCTCCTTAGCCAACATTCAAGGGGAGAGCTACCTGAGACACATCAGTATATAACTCAGTCGGGAGGGCTCTAATTTGGGGGAGGTTCTGCATTCAAGTCCCTCACCGGGACTTCTGCCCCAGACATACTGCAGTGGTGTCCTGACGCAGGGCCTAGGAGGTGCCATCCTGCCAATGAGGCACTATCCCGAGAGACCACCTGGTCGTCTCTTGCTGCTCCTGTGTTACAGAGGGGGTTACTTTCATTTACACCTTCTTATGTCACAATAGATCTACCGCCACAAAACCCCACAGACAAGTTCTTCAGGAGCATGGTGAGGTGCCTGTCTCCCACTGCTCGGGGGGCTGTCTCTCTCTCTGTGTTTTTGATGTTACTGAACCAGGCGCTAACGATTGGGAAACCTCAAGTTCTATCTAGGAATTTATAGACTCCTCCACCCCATTCACTGCAGCATCTGAGCACCTTACAAACATTAACAAGTTCAATTCCCCCCTGAGATGAGTCAGTAGCATGTTCCCACTTATGCAGATGAGGAAACGAGCAAAGAGAGGGGAAGTGATTTGCCCATAGAATCACAGAAATGTCCGGCTGGAAGGGCCTCGAGAGTTTATCCTGTCTAGCCCCCTTTGCTGAGGCTGGACCAAGTAAACCTAGACAAGTCCTGACAGGTGTTTCTCCAACCTGCTCCTAAAAACCTCCAACAATGGGGATCACACAACCTCCCTCAGAAGCCTATTTGAGTACTTAACTCCCCTTACAGTTAGCAAGTTTTTCCTAATGGCTAACCTAAATCTCCCTTGCTTCAGATGAAGCCCATCAAGTCTTGTCCCACCTTCAGTGGACACTGAGAACAATTGATCCCTGTCCTCTTTATAACAGCCCTTAACATATGTGAGGACTTATCACGTCAGTCTTCTTTTCTCAAAATTTTAGCCTTTCCTCATAAGCCAGGTTTTCTCAACCTTTGACAATTTGTGTTGCTCTCCTCTGGACTCTCTCCAATTTGTCTGCGTCTTTCCTAAAGGGCAGAGCTGGGAATTGCATCTCGACGTCCTGATTCCCAGGCTGGGGATAAACACAGAAAACCCATCAGTCCTGCGAGCCAGAAGGCTACAGTGAGGTTCTGATGACTACACACACTGTAGATTACCGGCAGCTAGACTTTTTTCCTTTTTTTGTTAAAATCACCCTCAGAGGAAAATCTTGTTTTTTTAAAAAAAAGGGTTCCTTACCAACATAACCTTAGCGCATTGAAACTGGACAAGTTTTGTTTTCTGCACCTCTCTCGGCTTAGACAATGAACCTAGATGAGTCATTATTAATAGCCATCGTGTTTATCACGATGGTGCCTCAGGACTAGCCGAGGACAGGGCCCCATTTTATCACGTTGTGTGTGTCGGATAAGCACTGCGCACGTGACAACACTGCAGAAATAAATAATTCCTCTCTTTTAATTAGTGCTTAAAGTGTGTGAGAGGAGCGGGCCACAGACCCACGCAGAGAAACATAATTCAAAATTGAGGGAAGTCACCAAGGAACACACTTTAAGCACTGGTTACCAAAGCTGCTGCTCCCAGATTCTGATAGCATCCCATCCCCTCAGAAATGCTTTTTTTCGGGCCACTTTAAAGCAGGGCTTTTAATAGTTCATTTCACTAGGGCGACAATGTTTGGGCTGAAATTGCCAGAGAACGGTTACAGCCAAACAGCAACAACCTCTCACTTGGAACTTTAAAAGTTCATGCAGACACTTGTATTTATCTTAGATTTTATAATCACTTAACTCTAAATTCTAATCCAACCTACATGCCATTGTCCCTTTAAATGCCACACTGGGTGGAAGGCAAGTGTCTATTTCACCCCCTGCTCTATGGCAGAAAATGAAATCTATGCATGTCTCTATTAAACTGCGACCTACCCAGGGCAGATTCATCATGTTTCCAGCACAACACTTCATGGCGACTGTACGTAATTGATGTAATTCCCCCCCAACCACAGCAGGAAATTGCAATTAGGAATTTGCTACAGATTGCACTGTTTGCTCCCATACCTGAGCTTTCATTACACATACCGAACATGAAGTTCCCTCAAATCAAAGTTCCAACCACAGCCTCTAGTTTGGAGTTCCCAACTTTGATACCCCAAGGCTGGCTCTCAGAGGTGCTGAGCACCCCCAACTCCAATTGATGGCAGTGGGAACTTTGGGTGCTCAGCAATTCTGAAAAAATTAGGCACTTCAAATGGGGCTCCTGGAATCAGAGCCCCCTTTGGCACCTTTGGTTGTAACTTTTCTAGTAGCAGCCACCTCCTTCAGGCTGGCAATGCTTCGGCTCAGCGCAGGGCATCAGCCTGTCAGGGAGAAGCTGGACACCTGGGTTCTATCCACAGCCTCACTGTGTGACCTTGGGCAAGCCACTTCCCCTCTCTGTATCTCAGATTATCCACCTCTAAAACAGGGATAACGCTCACCTTTTACAGTGGGGCTAGGAGGATTAGTACATTAATGCTGCAAAAGCCCTTTTTAAATCCTTCAATGAAAGGTGCCAGAAAAGAGGAAAGTATTATCATCATTCCCTGCAACAGCCACTGCACCACGGGCTGCTGTGACCCAAGCTGGCTCCCCATCTCCAAGTTTTAGTGCTTTAAAACCAGCTTCGCCCATCAAGACCCCAGCCGGGGGCTTCAGCATCTGTAGGGTTCGGAGCGCTACCCGCCACACTGCACAAATCAGGAACTCTCTCGGAGCAGCAATACGCTTGAGGAGCTGCCTGAAAACAACGAGCTTCGAAGACTTTGGCTACATGGGAATGTTAGATTTGTTATCCAGGTATGATCTCCCACCCACGCCTCCCTTGTGGACACACTTATTCCAGTATAAGAATGTCCATAGGGGTGTTTATACTTGTATAACTGCTAAAAAAAAATTCCCCGTGTACACAATACCGTGAGCCCTTTGGGGCAGAAATAGTCTTTTCACCCTGTGTTTGTACAGCACCTAGCACCCCAGGGTCCTGACCCGCAGCTGGGGCTGCTAGGTAACAGACAAGGCCTAATTCACTGCTGTACAGACTGTGGAACGTATGCCGCCGGCGAGTTCGCTCTTGATCTATTTTCTCCAACTGAACACTGGGTTTGGCCATTGCTTCGTTTCCAGGGACAAATGCAGCCAACGAGACATTTCAAAAGGAACAGCCAGGGGGTCGATGGGAGACACCTCCTCAGAAGCCAAGTCATGAGGTCAAAGAGGACGCTGCGTGGGTGCTACCTCTGCTCCTCCTGGGACACATCCTTTCCGCTCCTTCTCCTCTTAGCCGTTCATTTCCCTGCTGCCCTGAGTCTCACCCTGGGCTTGGTTGCCTGGTCTCACTCAGAGCCGGGGCTCTTTCAGCCTGCCGTTAGCTGGGGTTGGGAAGGGTCAGGTACAGATCTGGAGCTGTAACCCACTCTAACTGCCACCACATTTTCTTCCGGATTTAAAATTAAAATGGGGCCATTTTGGGTAAGTTTTCAAAATGCCACGTCCCATTTTCACATGGGACTTAAACATCCTAATAACTGTGGCCCCAGGTGCCCAAAGATGCAGATCAGTGCCTAGTAGGATTGTCCAAGCACCCAAATCCCCATTGATTTCAGGGGGAGCTGTTTCTGACACGCCCACTAAGTGCCTAGCTACATCTTTAGACCCCTAAATACCTTGGAAATCTGGTCCAAAGTCCCTTTTGAAAGTTTTACCCTTTAAAATTAAATTTTAGTTCAGTTTGATACAGGCAAAGTAGCTCAAATAACAAGATACATAGCACTTCTATAGCACCTTTCACGGTAGGATCTCACAGCTTCTGTACAAACATTAAGCCTTGAAGTGAGCTGTAGATCACGAAAGCTTATGCTCAAATAAATTGGTTAGTCTCTAAGGTGCCACAAGTCCTCCTTTTCTTTTTGCGAATACAGACTAACACGGCTGCTATTCTGAAACCTGTCATTAAGCCTCCAAACTCCCTTGTGAAGGAGGAACATTTTATTACACCCATAGCACAGATTGCGTAACTGAAGAGACAGGTGAAGTGACTTGCCCAAAGTTACCCTACAAATCATTAACAGAGGTAAGACTAGAAGACAGGTGTCCAGGCTCCCGTTCCCCTCTCTAAACTGTACCGACCACCACTTTGGCTTAAAGACACGCAGCAGACAGCAGCAAGACACGGCAAGGATGCAAAACTCAACGGCTCTAAAGTCTAATCAAACAAGCTGCCAAGTGCAAAACTCACCTGCTGAGCAGCCAGTCATCATCCCCCAGAGATCTGAAAGCAGAGCAAGGAGGGTGAGTGGACAGAGAGCCTGGGATGCTGAGCAATTGTGACAGGACATGATTTAGGACAGGGAAGTCAGGCTGGATCATTATTCCAATCTGTCCCCAAGACACAGCTATCATGAGGGTTGCATTGTCAGCTTTGTGAATGAGTATGCATGTTGCTCTGACTTTCCGTAGGACCTGAGCTTAATAAAGTAACTGTGATGACAGATGCAAAAAGCTAATTTGAGGCTACTTTTCTTCTCCGCTGCTCCAGGAGCCTGGATATTATCTGCCTTGACTCTTATTAAAATCCCCAGAGATCTCAATTCTGCTGCAGCACTAGCTAGTCTAAATTTAGCAAGGTAATGGAAAGAGTTGGAAGGCAAGCAATTCATTTTAATATCTGCACCTTTAAAATCACTCAGAAATTAGCTGCCTGGCAACATAAAGCAGTCATGCAGAAAGAGAAAAATAATCAGGATACACACTAGATTATCAGTTGATACAGATGCTAATGATCCCAATTACGATACTCACTTCAAGAGCCTACAATGGCCAAGTCTTTGAAAAAAATGCTTGCATGCCAAAGCATGTCAGGAAAACGGCAGCGTTCAGGACATTTTAATATCCTGGTGTTAAATTATGGAGCGAGACTGTAACAGCAGCTATTCTGCCAGCATTTTCACACATCAGGCAAAGTAAAGTTACACTGAGAATCACGTTTATTTGGGTTCCTTATAGACACTGGCAATATATTGGGAAGTCACGTGGCAGGTTTCTCAAAGAAAGAATCAACTGGTCCAGTCATTACCACTGGGTTAACCTGCCTGACTCCCTCCGAACTCTTGGTCCACCAAAGTTATACACAAAACAGTTCTCTTACCTTTCATCACATCCAACATACGGACCCCAAAATAGATGGCCTTTCAGCACGGAAGTGAAAACACCCATAGAGATCATTGCTCCTCTCACCTGACTGGTAACCAGACCCAATTCACAGGAGGGCAACAGCACGGAGCAGGAAAGGCAAGAAGGGCTCTTCCAAGTCACATCCAGGGGGACTGCTTGGCTCTTCATTAGACTCCAGCTATTAAAGGAAAAGCTCACTCTAATAACCCACTGCTGAAACACAAGGCTGTCAGACTCTCTGAAAAGGGCCCAGCAAAATCTCGACTTTGACTGGAAGCTCTTTAAGGCAGGGACCCTCGTTTTGTTCTGTGTTTGTACAGCGCCTAGCGCAACAGGATCCTGGCCTGTGACTAGGGCTCTTAAGCACCACTACAACACACATGTAATAAGAGGTTACAGACATACCTCCCAAAAGGCTCTGCAGTTCATCAGCATCTTGCAGTCAGGTGCCAGAAAGGCAGTCAATAATCACCACCCCACGGTACTTCAGAGTCTGCCAGTTTGATGCCACAGCGTCAAGTCTTTTGTGATGTGGTTGTATTTTATTTTAAAGTGTCCAAGGGCCAAACTAAAGTAACTCCCTCCCTCTTCCTTCCTCATCAGAGCAAGCAACACTGGGGGGAAACGTGAAGACTGCAGAATCTGGCAACTCCAAACAATAACGGCAGGCACTTACACGGTGCCCCTTCCTGCAGTGTGCTCTAATGCCCAGGGTGCAATGCACGGCAAAGTCCAAAGTATAGCAAAGCGCAAAGTACGGAGGCCCTATAGCACCTGCCAGCGAAGGGGTCACAATAAATCATCTAGGGTATAAAATTAAAGCAGTTAGCGTCTTGTCAAAACAGCTCCCCTCTTTTTTGCTCACCGCTTGTTTGTCAAAGTTTATACAGGAAACAGCACTTGCCCTCTAAAACCATACTGGACATGCCAGGCTTATCTAAGTCAATGCGGACACCAGAAATAAGAGGTCCTAACACCAAGTCTAACTGTCAGAGCAGGACACTGAGAGGCAGGACTCCCAGGTTCTTTTCCCAGCTCTGCCTCTTGGCACTTTGGCCAAGTCCCTTCTCCTCTAGGGGCTTCAGACTCTCTGCTGTGATATACGGTTGCTGCTTCCTTACCTCACAGGCCTACTAGGAGATTCATTGCCCTTAAGAGCTTTGAGATCCGCAGAGGAAAGAGGAGGAGAATGCCCTGTTACTATTGGAGATTTTTCAGAACAGGTTTGACGAACACCTGCCAGGGGTGGTCTAGGTATACGTGGTCCTGCCTCAGGGCAGGGACTGGAGTAGACGACCTCTCCGGGTCTCTTCCAGCCCTGCATTTCTAGGATTAGAAACTAGCATTATGCAGAATGGAAAGCGCTTTAAGACAGAAGTAACTACTTTATTCTTCATGAATTATGCGTAAACAGTCAAGCTTAAACCGCTTTGCGACAGGTGGAAAGTGTGATCCAAGGTCCCTTCTCCCTCTGCAGACCTTAATGCCGCCACATCAGAGGCCTGGTGCTCCCATTTCATTCCCAATACAATGCAAACCTTCAGCACTCCACACCAAGCCGCTGCAATGCCACTCTCCACGTCACCCATGCACCTCTTAATTTTTATTTTTAAAAAGGCTTGGGCTGCCACAAAGGTTAAACACCGCTGGCATTGCCAGAGCTTACTTCCAGCCAAGTTGCAAATCCACTTCTGGGACTGTGCTAGCAAGCAAAGAAATCTGAATGTCTTCTGTCTTTTTATTAGCTTTGGGCTCTGAAGAACAGGTTATAGGGTCTGACCCTGCGGCCACTGGGGAGCTTTGTCTTGATTTCAACAGGCACCGGATCAGACCCATGCTTATTAAAGCTTCAGCCCCCAGAGAACAAAAATAAACCCTTCTTTGGTAGAATCATTTCTAGCTCAAGATTTTAGCTCCCCCGGAAACCAATGATCTGCCTAGCTAGGGAACTCTAACATGGATCAATAGCCAGGGTCATTCAAAAAAAAAAGTAGAAGGAAGAATTCTCTACTCTTCCCGGTTTTGACAGGGACACTGCACCAAGTGAATTAGCGCCATTTCAGAAATGGATTTAAACTAAAATAGAACTCCAGGAGCTGCCCTTTCACTGATGGGTGCAATTAACATATTCGATAATAAACAGATAAAAATGACCATATTACTGTATACAGTGTTCATTAATATTTCTACTCTTCTTTTGGACCAATATAAAATATTGAATACAGCCCCCAAAATCTAATGACAGCAACTTCCCCTACTGAGCGACCACATTCAGAATCAGCGGAGTTATCCGTTACCACGGCTGTTCTCAGCAAACATGCCCAGACTGCTACTCAAAACATAAAGCACTAGGCCAAGATTTACAAAAGAGACTAGTTATTTTGGGAGCCCAACTTGATACCTCTTAAAAAAAGTGATGGAGAGGGAAAGGTAGAACGGGGGTGCCTGGACCAAAGGGATAATGGCATCAGGAGAGTAGAAAAGTTGAAAGGGGGGGAACACACTCTCCACATCCTCCCCAGTGGTTGTGCCTACAGATTGCCTCCCTAAGAATCCTTCTTGCTCTCTGTCTTTAGACTACAAATGTAAATGTTTTCTAGCAAGCTTTCAACAAACAGTGCACAGTTTTATGCTAATGCGAGAACGCAAACATATCGTATGGGACTTTGCAGTAAGAGCTTTTCTGTGCTTCTAGACCAGGTGAACAGGTCCCAGGTGCCTGAAGCTGGGAAGTGTATCAGACGGAAAGGATGAAGCTGGAAGACGAAATTCCACATCAACAGGCGACACTCCAGGCATGGTGTTAATGGAGTAACCCCAGTATCTTGTAAAAGAAATTCTAGTCACTGCATCTAACTACAGATCACTAAAAACAACCTGGATGTGTCCAACAGAAGTAAGATTAATTATCGAGCGGGAACCCGTCTCAGCAATCTGATCGCACTGTTGTGTCGTTACAGCACTGGACTGAAACTCATGGGATCTGGATTCAAATCATGGCTCTGCCACAAATTCCTGTATGAATACGGGCAACTCATTTAGTCTTTCCTGGCCTCAGTTTCCCTTTTGTAACATAAGGGAAACAAATCCTTCTCTCATCCTCTCTCTGTTTAGACTGTAAAATCTTCGGGGCAAGGACTCTCGTACCACATGTCTGACCAGTACCTAGCATAACAGTGCCCTGATCTCTGCTGGGGCCTCTAGGCACTAGGACAAATAAATACTAATCATCAGTGGCAGGAAATGCAGCTCAACATCTGCATGCGTGGAAAAGACCAGAGTCTTATGATGCTGGCAATATTTGTTTTAGATTAATTAGAGATTATTTTTAGCTAATTAAAAAAAACTCTGAAAAGGTTCCTGCATTCAAATGCCAAACTGCATCTCCTGCCTCTAAAACTGCATCACCGGATTGGACTTCCTGAGGGGAAATACCATGAAAATAGCGGCTCTCACAGCCAGTCGCACTGAAGGAGGTATTCAAAAAAATGGCAGGTAGTTCTAGAAACTCTTCTGAGACACCATTTTTAATGCATATCTTCTTATTCAGAAAATACTCAGTTACGGTTCTATGGAACCTCTTGCCCACTGTTAGTAGTGCTAGGTAACATTTAAAATTTTATGTTGCAGTGGCTCCCCATTTGCAAATTGAAATTTACAAGAAATCTTGACCTCTGAAACCTCCTGCACAGGATGCTTCAGCCAGTTTAATTTCTGTTAGACCTCTCTGCATTGTGGATAGCAATGAAAATTGACACGGACCACAAACTCAGAAGCTGCTTGTTTGGAGATCATAATCTTATCACATTTTACTTTGCTGTTAGAGGAAACAGAATACAGCGAGAGGGGGAATGGTGGGGGGGGGGGACCACCAGGTGGGGGGGGGGGGAGAGTTGGGGGAAAGAGAGAAAGGCAGAGCAGAGAACAGAAAGGCTCGTTTATAGAGTTTTTGTACCAATATAGCTACATCAGTACAGAAACTGTGAGTGGTGAAAGGGAGAAAGAGACAGAAGTCCGGTTTACATGAAGATGTTGCATGGGTTGAACTTACAGTTTGAATTTAACCAGCAGAAGAGGCTGTGTGGACACTGATTTCAGTATGAGTGGCTTATTTCAGTTTCGTTTTTGTCAAGGTCTTCACTGGAACAAAACAGGCATGTTTTACATTGACCTTAACTAGCTACATCAAGGTAAAAACTACCCGTGCCTTGCCTTCAGTGGGATTTTACAGCAAGTTAGCAATCCCAATGTAAAAACGTGAGTTTTTTTTACAGTGAAGACAGAGCCTTGATCAATTAGGAACAGGTTTAACTAAGCCAAATAAGACACTCTTACACTAATTGGGAACATCCACACAGCCTTCTGCACCAGATTAACTACACTGGTTTAAAAAACAACATACATTAAATCAGAGCAATTATCTCATGTTAACAAGCCCTTAGTTAAACTGGTGGCAAAATCCCTTATTTCAGTTTATCTGAAGCCCCCTTCCTAACTGACTTAAGCTAAACAGCAATAAGCCTGGCTTAAAGTAAAATGAATGTCCAGCCCTTTGCATTAGTTTAACTAAACTGGTATAAAATCACGTTAAAATGTATGCATCTTTCATGCATAGACATGCCCAGAGTAGGTGTAAGAACGAGCAAAGAGAAGGAAGCCAAAAAAAAAGGAATTCTGATGTTCAAAAAAAAAAAAATTAGAGTTTCTTAAAATGCATATTGAGCTATTCAAAGTTCATGATTAAATAATGAGAATTAGGTCATTAAATACTGCACGCACACACACAAGCAAGCCCACATATAGCGTACATGTGTAATCGCACACACAGTATCTATGCCCACACTATCCCCAAAATTCTCTACCTAAGTCAAACTGACCCCCAAAATTGCTGCATGAAAGTGTCCTAGATTCTTCCCCTGCCACTAGGTGAAAATAGATGGTGCCCAAATGACTTTGGTCTGTAATTCTCAAATGACTCTTCCCTTGACCTGCGAGTCCCTGGCCCATTGTATTAAGAGAGCCATAAATATTAGAAAAGGAAACAGAATTTTAAAAGGCGCTAGGTGAAATGCTGACTCTACTGAAGACAATGGCAAAGCTGCCATCAGAGTGGCCAGGATTTCACCCATCACACTTGTAAAATAATATAAAAACAAACTTTAGAGCTGAACGTACACTCCCAGGCTGACTACAACTCCACAGCCAGATTTCTGTTAATGGTTGAATTATAAACCTCCCCCTGAAAAGAGGGTCTTATAATGGAAGTGATGACACAACCTTAAATATAGCAGCACAAATGGCATCGCTATTATAAGGGGGAACTCAAAGCATGTGCAGGCAGACGAGGGGATTTGGATATCATGGAGAGAAGCCAGAGGCGGTGGGGAACGTGACAGTCAGTGCAGGCTAAAGACAGAGAGAGACGGTCTCTGATCCACCATCCCTCTGCTTTGCCAGCAAGGCCAGCCCCAACCAGGTTTGTCTGCTTCTCCCACAAGCCTCTCCACATTCTCTTGTGCATTGCCCTTACTCCCTGAACTGACCCCATAGGTCTGTTGGCCTCTACTCCTCCCAGTCCCTCCTCAAGACACTGCTGCTGCGGCACCTTGGCGTACCTGTCAACAGTCCCAGATCTCACAGGACTGTCCCGCTATGATCCCCAAACCCCCTATCTCAGCTGAAGCCGCTCCTGTTGCCCGGGGCTGGCTGGGCTGGGCTCCCTGTTCCCACTGCTGCAATCTGCTCACCAGCGCCCCAGGCTCACAGTACTGCTCAGGTTTGGCCCAGCCTCCCTTGACAGGGGGGCAGCCAGATCGAAGCTGAGTAAGTGGTGTTGCCACCTTGCACACAGGATCACAGTATCACTCAGTCACATTTGGCCTGGCCACCCTCACCCTGCACTGGGGAGATGGGCCAAACCTGAGTGGCACTGTGACCCTGTGTGCCAGGCTGCAGCCTGCAGAGTGGGGAGTAGAGCCCAGCCAGCCCCACAGGACAGGAGCCTTAAGATCCAACACAGCCATCATTGTAGGGAGAGCATGGGGTGGGCTCACTCTGCAACCCCCCAGGGCCTCCAGCACTCAACCTCCCTTCCCCAGATGCCCCACTGCCTAGGGGCAGGACACATCCCTCTTTAGTCACTGCAATGTTGGGTGGGGAGCCTTGAGAACATCGGCCAACTCATGGTAGCTCGATTGGAGTGCAACCAACAACAGACATTTGTTTAATTTATACTGAATTTTAAGCAATACTGTTGTTCCTTCTTCAGACAGCCCAGCCCAGCCCTCCCCGAACCCGCCATGCTGACGACCGGCAGCAGAATTCCAGAGCCTTGCGGGTCGGCTGCCCAAGGAGGAGAAATCGGCCATGCCAGGTTTAGGTACATCCTCAGTGTCACTTGCTTTATTTACACAACATACAACACCCCCCTCTTCTCCAGTAAAAGAGCAAGACCTGCAAACCCGCACCAGCTGAACTAAAGGGGTGGGATCACACCCCTGTTAGCTAAACCAGGATTGGCACTGCATCCGCTTAAACCTAGTGTTCCACTCTTCGCTTCAGCACCCCCTGGAGATCGCCCCTCTGACCCTGCGATGTCCTGTCTCTGTCCAGGACTTCGCCCTCTGCCTAAGTTACGTCAAGTCCGGACGCCTTACAGGGTAACAAAAGTCCAAATAAAAGTTCACACAAAAAAGATGGTTCTGTCATACTTGGGCTCCTCTCCAGCCAGCCCACCCATCACCTTCCGGGCTGCCTTTCAATCTCGCTCTCTGGCTCGGGGATAGAGCCTTGACTTCCCAGGCTCCTTCCCTGTCTCAGCCCCTCTCCAGACCCTTCCACAGGAGCCACGCTTGCTTCCTGGAGCTACTCCTGCAACAGTCTTGACAGACCAAGGAGCAATGGTCTCAAGTTGCAGTGGGGGAGGTTTACGTTGGATATTAGGAAACACTATTTCACTAGGAGGGGGGTGAAGCACTGGAATGGGTTCCCTAGGGAGGTGGTGGAATCTCCTTCCTTAGAGGTTTTTAAGGTCGGCCTTGACAAAGCCCTGGCTGGGATGATTTAGTTGGGGTTGGTCCTGCTTTGAGCAGGGGGCTGGACTCGATACCTCCTGAGGTCCCTTCCAACCCTGATCTTCTCTGATTCTTCTCAGGCCTTTTGTGAGGCCCAGGTGTTTCAGGCTGTCACCCAGCCCCAGTCTGTTCCGCCCCCTCTAGCTAAGATGCAGTTACTGACAGCATAAGTGGGTGGACTGAACAGAGCTGGCTAGCCCCAGGCCTCCTGGCCCTTAAAGGGACAAGCCCCCCTGGGTACATCTACACTGGAATAAACACCCACTGCACAGCTGCAGCTGGCCTGGGCCAGCTGAAGTCGGGCTCGCAGCGCTCGGGCTGCAGGGCTAAAAATTGCTGTACAGACATTCAGGCCTGGGCTGGAGCCCAAACTCTGGGACCCCCACCTGAGCCTGAATGTCTACATGGCAATATTACAGCCCCACAGCCTGAGCCGAAGACAGCTGACCCAGGCCAGCTGCTGGTGTTTAACTGCTGTGTAGATGTCTCCCTTTACACAGGGTTAGCTCCCATCTCTTAAGGTGAAGTGAGACAGGTTTAAGTCAATGTCGGCCGCAGACAGCGCTGGTTTAACTAAATCGGGTGCAACATCACACCTCCAGCTAAACTGGTACAAATGCACATGCATCTCTGCTGGAATGGCAGCAAAGGACAGGTCAAAAATGAGAGCCAAGTGTAACCAATCCAGAAACGCTGCACCAGAGAGGTCTGCAGAGAGCCTGGGTGACAGCTTGGCGAGGTACGAAGGGCCCCCCATTCAGCGCAGTGAGGGATAAACTCAAGATGCCCAGTGAAGACCATTTCATTGCCAACACAGGGAGCTCTTTCATTCCTCATGTAAGCAAGACAAGGGAGACTCCTCAGCTACTCCATTTGCATCCACCACTTATTTCTCTTCCGCACTCAAGAAGGAGCCACGCACAAGGAACACAGCAACCTGACAGACACACTCCAGCCCACCGAGGAGCCCAGCCGAGAGCTGCATGCTCTGCGCAATCTGCTGTGAGCGGCACCTCCCCGGAGGGGGAGCTTGGAAGAGCGTGACACCCCTCCACCGCCATGCAAACGGAGCTCCTGGATGTTACTACCGAACAAATAAATCATTCATAACAGGGGAGGGCCTCCTGAGTAAATGCAGGTAGACTGACCCAATTTTATCTGATTATCAGAATTTTTTTAAAAAAAATATTGTTGACCTTTCTGGTCCTGAACTGGTTTCTTCGCTGCCTCATTCCCCTGCAAGGATTGCCAGTGCCTGGGCAGGGCCCAAGAGTGGGATGGCAGAACTGGGCTGGTATCTTTAATCACGTCCATCTTTGCTCACCAGGCAAGAGTCAAGAATGTCTCCCGGGGACGAAGGACAGAGACATCCTCAAAGACTCAGCCAGTGAGCACACCGTGCATCTGATAATCAGCCAGGTGATCAATCGATAAGGGTAAATGGGACTGGATATTCCACTGGGATAACACAGGAACGCTGCGGGATAGGCTGGGGCGGACGCAGGATTCCAGCCATTCATTCCAACCTTCAGACCTCAGAGATCTTAGTGAACAATACTTACTAAAACCCCAGATGGGAGGACAGCAGTTTACTGAACTACTGTCCTAGGTTACTAAATAGCTTGGCATTTTGTCTCAGTGTTCATGCAGCAAACGGAATTGACGAATACAACAGCAACATCTGATGATGAGGGGACAGACTGCCGATAGGGATAAGCTCCATATGCTACTCACCCCTAGGGCACCTGGTTCCAATCCAGCCCCAGGTCTTGGCTGGGGAGCGGAAGGAGTCAGGGAATGGGATACAGCCCTTTTCACCTCTGGGGAACCAAATCCAAGGAGTGGCATGTTTTCTTTTCTAATGGCCATGTGGTGGCCTGCACGGAAGGAGCTGGAGAATTTCAATGCAGCTCCTAGGGACAGGTGCCCCCACCACAAAAATCTACCATCACAGCTAGCAGCCTCAGATAAGCCAGTGGCTGAACTGGCCAGGAGACTGACCCCCTAGCTCCGACAGGACCCCTAAATCTGGAGTCCTGGTTTGTTGGTGGGTGAAGCTGCTACTCAAATACACCAAGGCTGTGCCAGTTCAGTAGCCAGAGTAACTCAGTTTCCAGAGCTGTCAACCTAGCACCTTTCATCAGCATCTAAACTCTCTTTTTTTAATGGAGAAGAGAGAACAGTTGAAAGCTGCCAGGACTTTAGATCCAGATGGAATCCACCCTTGCATTCCAAAGGAGGCTGTTGAAGAGTCGGGAAATCTTAAGCAAATACATTTAACAGCTCTTTGAAAATACAGGAGGCACAGACAGAGTGCTGAGACCCTGAGAGAACATCTCTATTTAACAAAGGATTTAGGCAAATAGGCTGCAAACTACCAAATTGCTAGCTTAGCTCTGAAGGAGGGTACTGGGGACACTCACAGCTATGACTTAATTAAGGACTGCCAACATGAATTTAAGAGGAGAGGCAGGGAAGTTATGTCATTCATACTTGATAGAACTTAGGCAGAAAAAGCAGAATGGATCTGGGGGGAGTGAATAAAGCAGTGAGGGATCTTAACTATTCTAAATGGTTAGAGAAAGCAGGCCTGAATTTTTAGAGAGAGACTGAAAATGTAGGCTGAATTCCCAGCCGTGAAGGCAACAGGTGCAACAAGACCACTTCAGCTGGCGTCAGAGACAAGGAGGATTGAACCAAGGCCAGCCACTGGTGGAATTTCTTTACACGGAGAACGGTTAAAGGAGCATGAAGGCTGGGAGGCCTAAAAGTAGCTCGGCCAGCTGTGTTTTGATTTGCAGACACACACGTGTGCTCATCCGTTTCATTTCTGGCAGATGGGCTGGGGACTGAAACACACCAACACTGCTCCCCAGAGCGACAGAAGAGAAGAATTCCCAGGTGCATCAGTCGCGTACGGGATCTTCACCAAAGAATGGCGTAGGCAGGAAAAAAGTTACATTCTCCCAAACATGGGAGCAACCTGGGGGTGAGTACTAAAGCTTTAGTTCTGCAGCCTTTATTTAATTCTCCCCCTTGTTTCCCAGGTGCTGCTCCCCTTCTAGGTACACCATAGTCAGTCTACAGGGAAATATGTCCCCGGTGGTGGTTGCTCCTTGGATCCCAAGGAAAGATCCTAAAGATCCTGCTCCTTCAAAGAATTCCTCTGTCCCCCAATACCAGACCACTCAGTAAGCCCTGGGGATCAGAGGTCTTAAGAACAATGGAAGCTTCCTTTGGAGGAACGAGATAACTCACAGGGCCATGAGTCTTTTATTGCTCCTGCTTCCCAGCAAGCTCGTAGGAAGAGTTGCAACCAGCCATGTGGAGGAGGAAAGAACCCAAGTCTGTGGCACAGCCCACGGTGGAAGACACTGCTCCTGCCCCCACCGCCAAAAGATTCACACAAAGTGCAGTTGAGTCACCCTGCCTGCCAAGGAGATCATGACCTTGGACCCTTCCTTGGGAGGCAGACAGGGGAAAGATGAAGCAAGAAAGAGACAGCACCGAGCAGTCCAAGAACACTAGAATGAGGGGAGAGGATGGGACTGCAAGATGCTACAAACCAGCCCAGATACAGCCTCAAAGAGCTGACAGCTACGCGAAGAGTGCTGGGGGGATCCCATTCCCATGCAACTTCCTTAGAAATTATGGCATTTTTCCAATCCCCCCAGAAGGAGTTAGGGAGCAGCCAGCTCAAAGGAATGCTCTGAACTCAGGCATTTAACATTTAAATTAATGAGAAAAGCAGCAAATTTACATTTACATACCTCCTTTCATACACTGAGGCTACATCTCCACTTAAAACAGTACAGCCATAGAGCTTCCGTGTAGACCAGTGGTTCTCAACCCGCCACCCAATCAGCACACGGCTGCGGCTCACGTGACCTGCTCGGGGCCATACAGGTAGTATATGTGGATGCGGCCCACATAACACAGAGCGCTGCTTATGCGGTCCCCAATGGTAAACAGGTTGAGAACCACTGGTGTAGACACTCACTACAGCGATGGGAGGGGTTGTCTCGTCACTGTAGTTAATCCACCTTCCCAAGGGGCACTAGCTACGTCTGTAAGGCACATGGATTCTTCACACCCCTGAGACACTGAGGTCTGCCAAGGTCAGTTTTCACTATAGACCAGCCCTTAGATCAAACACTAAGCTAAGCATAAACACCTACAGAAATGGGAGCACGCTACAGAAGGCCTTGAGATCAGATAGGTGGTTTGCATGCTGGTATAACAAAGGGATCACGTCACTCCCCACTGAAATGCAGCCATCTTGGGAACCAAACACAGCACCCATTTAACAGCCCACAGCAATGGTACAAGACAGTTTAGGCCAGGAAGTGAACGAGAATCAAGTCTAATTACCTGCGCTGGAATCTGGTCAAGACGCAGAGCTCAACACCCCATATTCGGGGGGTAGGGGGAGTGCCATGCCATCCACAGGAGTTTTGAAGGCCACAAATGGCTGTGGCCAAGCTTTTCAGAAGCGAGTTACAATGATTACGGCCTTAATTTCTGGAAGCCCAACTTGAAACGCCGTAAAGAGTGCTGATTATTGGAAAGTCCTGAGCACCCATTCCATGGCAGTCAGGCCCCTTTGAAGTGCCTGTCTCAAGCCAGACAGCCAAAAATATTAGTCACTTTTGAAAATTTTGGTATTAGTTTCATAGCCCCTTCAGCAGCTCCCCAGCACCAGGCAGAGGCACTGGTTCAGGACCAAATTCGGAGGGAAAAGTACATCTAACAATCACCAAATCTACTATCTGCAAACCCCTGCAGCTTCTCCCACGCACTGGCCAGGCCCTATTTTGCTTGCAAGCCATGAGGGAATGCCAGCACAAGGTGTTCTCGCTGCAGCTAGGCACCTAGGCTAACCACATTAAGGTACAATACAGGAGAAATAAAGGAAAGGAGGGGGCATAAATCAAATTTACCCCATATCATGAAGAGACTGCAATCCTGTGGCAATAGTCCACCCATGATATCACTAGAGCCTGGCCCATCATTCCAGCAGCCAGCATGACACTCACCGTAAATGGAGCGTGGACACTCTCTGGACAGCCCAGGGCAACTGGCCTTCTACAAGAAGTTTCTGCAAGCTTGGGGATTGCCGAGACCCACATAAAACCATAGAGACTGGCTCAGTGGTTTGGGCCTCAGATCCCCAGGCTCAGTTCTGGTCACCCTATCTCAAAATTGGCATGGAAGCAGTTCAGAGAGAGGCCTCAAAAACAACCAGATGCCTGGGAAGGCTTCCCCAGAAGATGGGGACTGTTCAAGAGATGACAGGACAGAAGAGGGTGTGATAGAGGTTCATAAAATAACTCATGATACAGGGGCTCCTGTCTACCCTCTCCTAACACGAGATCACTGGGACATATCCAATGAAATTGAAAGGCAATGAATTTCAGACTGATCAAATGAAAATTTGTATATGCCACCTGCAAAACTCACTGCCAAAAGATCTTCATAGCAGGATTCAAAGGAGGACTGGATATGGATAGTGAAAGTAGCAAGTTGCATTAAACACGATATTAAACAAATACTGTAAGGGATAAAAAGCTGACTCAGGGCATAAGACAATGGCTAACTGACAGTGGTTTGGATGAAACATCCCTTTTGAGCACCTTATTCCATAATTAAGGGACTTCTTGCAACTTTCCCTGAAGCATCCGGAGATGGTCAGACAGAGGACGATGAACTATAGAATGTAACCCACGGGCCCCTCCTTCTCTTCAGCCTTATGGCAAACAAACCACGTCCCAGGAAGTTTACTGTATTTGTGTTTTTCAGAGGAGCTCTTAAAAGCAAAGACCCTGTTCTGTAAGGATATAAAAGATCCCGTCATGCTTTTCAGAAGAGCAGGTGTTTGCTCCCATTTCCAGGCCCAGAATTCCTCTCCCCATATCACCAGCTGCTGCCCTCCAGTCCAGAGGTGGCTGCTGGCTGCCTTTTGTAAGTGCTGCATGCAGGTAGTTTGTGAGTAACAATAAATAACAATAATTCCTATCTCTTACAGAGCGCTTTTCATCAGTAGATCTCATCACACTTCACAATCTTTCATCTCTCTCTTTGAGATGAAAGAGGCCACACACACACACCCCCACGTGTTATTACAAACTTTGGGCCTTGCAGAAGCTCTCAGATCTCACCTGGACACGTCCCTTTACCTCGGACTCCCAGGGACGCTGGTCACACAATACCGCCGGCAGACTGGCATATGCAGGTGGCCAGTGACAAGCTCCCCAACACGCTGACACCACATGAGGCCTTTCAAGCCTCCTGCTGGCTCCTGGCTCCTGCAGAAGTTGCCGGTGGCCAGCGAAGCCGGAGACCCACCCGCCGGGCCCGCGCCTGGGACGTTCAGAACAACGGGGGACCCTCAGGAAGCTGGCAGACGAGAGACACCCCCCCCCCGCCCCCAATTCGCTCCCCCACAAGAACCTCAGCCAAGAAACAGCGGAGCCCCCGGGGACCCCTCCGGGCTCCCCGCAACCAGAGGGACAGAAAGGCGAAGCAGCCGGACCGAAGGGAGGGCCAAGGGCCTGGAAGGAAGGAGAAGGACTCCGGTTCTGACCCCGCACCTGTGGTCTCACCTGCTCCTTGTCCCAGGCTGGGCCCTCCCCATGAGCGGGGGAAGGGGGGGCCTTTGCCCTCCATCCCCAGCCAGGGAAGGGGGCTGGGGCAATTCCTGGCCACCTCCCCCCGCATCTGGGTCCAAACTTCTCAACTCCAAAGGGGGGGGGGATAAAGCCCCTCACCTCCCTTCCAAGCGCCAAACTTAGGGGGCTGCTAAGCCCCGCCCCCGCCCCGCCCCCCACCTGTGGGGGGGGTCTAGCCCCTTCCCAACCCCTGAGGGGGCGGGTAATAAACCCCCTCCCAAGAGACCCCCCGCGGGGCAGAAGATGGGGGAGGGGAAGAGCCTTACTTACCCTGGGGGTCTGTCCCCCCCCCTCCGTCTCGGGTCTCCGCTGCCGCCGGGGGGGGGTTCTGCCGAGCGGGGCCGGGCCCCTCCTCGAGGCGGGGGGGGGTCAGAGCGGGGGGGGGTCCAGGGGCCGGGGGGGGCTGGTGGCACGGGGGGGGCCGGGCCGGGGGGGGGCCGGGGGCGGGCGGAGAAAAGAAAAGAAGGAAAAAAACCGAAAAGGAGGAAAAGAAAAAAAAAGAAAGAAAAAAAAAAGGAAAGAAGCTGCTGGCCCCTCCCCCAGCCGGCGTGCGCGCTGCGTCACCGCTACGTGCGGCCTCGCGTCAACGCGCCGCGCCCCGGGGGCCCCGCCCGCCTACTTCGGGCCGCGTTGCCAGGGGCAACCGCGAGACGCGCCCCACAGCGGCCCCTGCCGGCCCGGAGGGGCGGAGCCTGCCGGCCCCGCACCACCTTAAAGGGAGGGGGCGGGGGAGCGGCCCAGGCCCGCTGAGCGCCCGCAGTGCCCATGCGCGGGGTGGCTCCGCCCCAGAGCCGGGCCCCGCCCCCAAGGCCAGACCCGACACGTGTTCCGGTCCCGCCCACTATCCCCCGCCCCAGGTCCCCCTGCCCCATCTCTCTTCTGCAGCCCCCCACTGTTCCACCCCCTGCTCTCTTAGCCCCCCACTGCAGCCCCCCAACCCACTACCCCCTGCCCCACCTCTCTTCTCCAGCCCCCCACTGCCCCCCTCCAGCCCCCCACTGTTCCACCCCCTGCTCTCTTAGCCCCCCACTGCAGCCCCCTACCCCTGCCCCCAGTCCCCCCGCCCCACCTCTCTTCTCCAGCCCCCCACTGCCCCCCTCCACCCCCCACTGTTCCACCCCCTGCTCTCTTAGCCCCCCACTGCAGCCCCCTACCCCTGCCCCCAGTCCCCCCTGCCCCACCTCTCTTCTCCAGCCCCCCACTGCCCCCCCTCCAGCCCCCCACTGTTCCACCCCCTGCTCTCTTAGCCCCCCACTGCAGCCCCCTACCCCTGCCCCCAGTCCCCCCTTCTCCACCTCTCTTTTCCAGCCCCCACTGCCCCCCTCCAGCCCCCCACTGTTCCACCCCTTGCTCTCTTAGCCCCCCACTGCAGTCCCCCAACCCACTACCCCCTGCCTCACCTCTCTTCTCCAGCCCCCTCCAGTCCCCCACTGTTCCACCCCTTGCTCTCTTAGCCCCCCACTGCAGCCCCCCAACCCACTACCCCCTGCCCCACCTCTCTTCTCCAGCCCCCCCACTGCCCCCCCTCCAGCACCCCACTGTTCCACCCCCTGCTCTCTTAGCCCCCCCAGTCCCCCCTGCCCCACCTCTCTTCTCCAGCCCCCCACTGCCCCCCTCCAGCCCCCCACTGTTCCACCCCCTGCTCTTAGCCCCCCACTGCAGCCCCCTACCCCTGCCCCACCTCTCTTCTCCAGCCCCCCACTGTTCCACCCCCCTGCTCTTAGCCCCCCACTGCAGCCCCCTACCCCTGCCCCCAGTCCCCCCCTGCTCCACCTCTCTTCTCCAGCCCCCCCACTGTCCCCCCTCCAGCCCCCCACTGTTCCACCCCCTGCTCTCTTAGCCCCCCACTGCATACCCCTGCCCCCAGTCCCCCCTGCTCCACCTCTCTTCTCCAGCCCCCCACTGTTCCACCCCCTGCTCTCTTAGCCCCCCGTCCCACCTCTCTTCTCCAGCCCTCCACTGTTCTGCCCCCCGCTCTTAGCCCCCCACTGCAGCCCTCCACCCCACTACCCCCCTGCCCCACCTCTCTTCTGCAGCCCCCCACTGCCCCCCCTCCAGCCCCCCACTGTTCCACCCCCTGCTCTCTTAGCCCCCCACTGCAGCCCTCCACCCCACTACCCCCCTGCCCCACCTCTCTTCTCCAGCCCCCCAGTCCCCCCACTCCAGCCCCCCACTGTTCCACCCCCCACTCTCTTAGCCCCCAGCCCGCGCTCCAGCCCCCACTGTTCCACCATCCACTGCTCTCTTAGCTCCCCGCTCCAGCCCCCCCACCCTACTACCCCTCCCGCTCCAGGCCCCCCGCTCTCTCAGCCCCTGCTGTTCCACCCCCCTGCTCTTAGCCCCCACTGCAGCCCCCCCACTGTTCCACCTCCAGTGCCCCCCATGCCCACTGATCCAGCCCCTCACTGTTCAATCCATCCAGCTCTCCCCACCACTACTCTTGCCCCCACTTCCCGACCCCCACTACTCCAGCCCCGCCTGCTCCACACCACCTGCTGCCCCAGCCCCCGTTTCCATTTTTATTTTTTCAACAAAAAAACCCAAGAGCATTTTTGACCAAAACGAAAAATGTGTTTTATCAGAAGTGTGTTTCAATGGAAAAAACTACGCCAGCTCTGAGGAGGCCCTGCCCTGCCCCCAGGCCAGCTGGGTAAAACTGGTTGATCCCCACCCACACACACACACACCCCCCAATCAAAAGGTAGTTGTTGGCATCCGCCTGAAATCCTCTGCCCTGCCGGTCCCGGCGGCCGCAGCCCGAGGCCTCGGCCTGGTTTACCACACAGCTCCAGCGCTCCGGGGGTGAAAGCGTTCAGCCCTGAGTGCCGGAGCCAGGCGACTCTAAGCCCCAGCGTAGACGTAGCCAGGTCGGTGGTGCCTGCGACAGAAAGACCTGCTGCATCGTTGCAGGAAGCGTCTACCTGCGCCAAGATGCGTAGATAGGGCCCCCCGCTCGGCGTGCTCTACTAGTGTATCTACACCAGCACGCTGCCCTGGCAGAGCGCTCCTAGTGTGGATGCGGCTTGTACCCTTGTCAGTCTAGCCACCTGCGTCTGCACTAGGGGCTTTTGGCAACACAGCTCTGTCGGCCGCAGATCACAACCCCATCCCGCCCCCGACCGCGGTAGTCGTGCCAGCAACAGACTGCAAAGCAGACCCGGCCTGAGATGTGGGAAACCTCTCCTCGAGCTACAGCCCCTTGCTCTCCTATGCTGGGAGCTGCTGCCTGCCAATTACTCTTTGCCATACCCAGACTGCAAGCTCTTCGGGGCAGACGCTGGCTATGTGCATTTGTGCAGTGCCCGGCACAATGGGGCCCTGACCTGACTGGCACCTGTAGTCGCTATCCCGATACAAATGTAATAGTTACGCACCGACTCCTGTGTTCGGTCCCAAATCAGCCACGCTTTCAGCCTTTTTTTTTTTTTTTAAAATTGATCTTGGCTACTAAGTCACAAAACCCAGCCAGATCCAGCAGGACCCCAAACGCACCTCTCCCCCAGGTCTACCTTAACACCTCCAAAATCTGTGTCCTGTGGGAAGTTCTTGTGGGATCAGAGGGACAGTTTATCTGCACTGGGATCAGCCAATATTTGCGTCAGAGGCAGTGAACCGGCTTCCCAGTAATCCAGGAGTGGGGCTGTGAAATCAGCTCACAGAAGTGCAGCCTCCACGGTGGCTTTTACCCTCCCGGCACTGACTTTGTGGGGCTCCTTTTCCGGACGGGAACCCAGCTCCGTTGCCGTGGTGGTACCAGGCCTTGCCCTGTTCGAGGAAATCAGCTTGCTGGCTCCCGATGCTCTTTGCCTGTGGGGATCAGAAGGAGATGGCCACCGTGCAAGCCCTCCTGCTTTTAATGCTCATCGGAGTAGCCGAGCCCGGGGCAGGTCGATGCCCTGCCTGCGAGATGGCAGCCCTGGACCCAGAGGTGCAGAAGTCGTTCCTCATTGAGCTAGCAAAGCAGAGGATTCTTTCCAAGCTGCATTTGAAGGAGCGACCCAATGTGACCCAGCCGGTCTCCAGCGCTGGCCTCCTGACAGCTCTGGCGAGGCTACGTGTCAGGCGCACGAACCCGAGCATCACGTTGGAGATGCCAAGCCGGAGCCCCAAGACTGATGTGCAAGAGTATGAGATTCTCAGCTTTGCTGAGCCAGGTCTGTAAGGTCTCCCGGGGTGTCTCAAGGGGTGCGGCAGGGGCACAGCGAGGGACAGAGACATCCGCCAAGAAGGGCCTCTGCATGAGGGCATTTTACCCCATTGCAACCCCAAAAGGGCGCAGGAACAAAAATCAGTCCCCCGAGCACTTACATCCACAAACACATAATAGTAGTTCACTGTCAAACTGGGGGAGAGTATCTAGCAGGGTCCTGCAGGGCTCAGCCCTTGGTCTGGTGCTAGTCAATATTTTCATCAGTGACTTGGGTAACGGAGCGGAGGGAATGCTCCTACAACTTGCGGATGACATCACTGTGGGAGGGGTTGCAAGCTTTGGCTTTCGGGTTTCGAATTCAAAATGACCTTGACAAATCAGAGGATTGATCTGAAATCAACAAGATGCAATTTGAGGGGGGAGGGATAGCTCAGTGGTTTGAGCATTGGCCTGCTAAACCCAGGGTTGTGAGTTCAATCCTTGAGGGGGCCATTTAGGGATCTGGGGCAAAAATTGGGGATTGGTCCTGCTTTGAGCAGGGGGTTGGACTAGATGACCTCCTGAGGTCCCTTCCAACCCTCATATTCTATGATTAGGCCAGAGGGCAAAGTACTTCACTAAGGAAGGAAAAATCAAACGCACAACTACACGGGGAACTGGCAAGGCAATTGTACTGCTCAAAAGGATCGAGGGGTGGAATGGGTCACAAATTAACTACTTGAAAATCCTTCTGACCCGGTAGCTCAAAGCTAGATGGGAGACGATCTAATGTAACTCTGTGGAGAGAGCACAGGGGGCGCTAGATGGCTGGGGAGTGCTGCTGTCCAACAGCTGCCGTGTTGCACCCCAGATGCAGCTCCATTTTCAGAGGGCATTGCTGAGTAGATTGTAAAGTGCTATGGGATCCTATCCTTCAATAGCCCAGTATAAAACAGGATTAATTTCTCCTTCCATGGAAATTCAGCCGCTTTTGGGGTGAAACACAGCCCAGACTCTCCCTCAGCAGCACTAACCCACAGGGTTCTTAGGTGGAGGAGGTGAAGATCAATGTATCCAGCTGAAATACCAGGCGCTTGGAATAACAAGCGACTTTCCAATGGGGAATTTAGCCAGCGCCCCGGGGCTGACACCCCCGGCCTCCTTCCATTATATACTCAAAGCACCATCAGCTCTTTAGCACCTACAGATGAAGACTGTGTGTCCGGTGAAAGCCAGCACCGCGCCCCCTAGCCCTCTGCCAAGTGCTCGCTTGGGCCAGACTGAGAAGACCACCAAAGCCCTGGGCTTTCTTTGGCAGGCTCCAACCCACAGACTCACTCGCACCTGCCGGCTTAGCTCACCAGCGGGCCGCCCACGGCGGCCCGGGCTGGCAGGCGCAGAAGTCTCTTGGTAATGGTTTTGGCTGGGCACAGAGGTGTCTGAAGTGCAGCCAGCAAGACGGCTGCCGGGCCCGGCCCTTGTGTCTATTTTTCCATGGATGTCACTTTGCCTGTGGAAGGAGCTGTTGGCCAGGGAGCCTCGGCGGTATTGTGTCTGTGCACCCACAGAGGCAGGTCTGGACGCCCCGTGCGATGGGATAGGCAAGCCCGCTGGCCAAAGGAATGACACGCTGCGTTAGGAAAACGGCCCAGAACGGTGCTCCTCCGCAATACGTTGTAGCCTGATCCAGGCCAGGCCAGAGAATCTCCTAGCACAAAGATGTGGCTGCAGGGAGGCAATGAACGTGCACCATGGCCCAGCCCCTCAATCCATCCTCTAGAGCGGCGGGCGGGGGGGCGGGGGGGGTGCAAACTTTTTGGCCTCAGGGCCCCATCGGGGTTCCAAAACTGTATGGAGGGCCAGGTAGGGAAGGCTGTGCCTCCCCAAACAGCCTGGCCCCCACCCCCTATCTGCCCCCTCCCACTTCCCACCCCCTGACTGACCCCCTCAGAACTCCCCACCCATCCAATCCCCCCTGCTTCTTATCCCCTGACCGCCCCCTCCCGGGACCCCCCCACCCCTAACCACCCTCCCCGGGCCCCACCCCCTATCCAACCCCCCCTGCTTCCTGTCCCCTGACAGCCCCCCCTCCCCCCCGGGACTCCCACACCTATCCAACCCCCCCTGCTTCCTGTCCCCTGACTGCCCCACCCCCTATCCACATCCCCACCCCCTGACAGCCCCCCTGCCGGGACTCCCACACCTATCCAACCCTCCCTGCTCCCTGTCCCCTGACCGCCCCCGCCCAGAACCTCTGCCCCATCCAACCGCCCCCTGCTCCCTGTCCCCTGACTGCCCCCCAGGACTCCCTGCCCCTTATCCAACCCCCCCACCCCCTTACCAGGCTGCTCAGAGCAGCAGGACTGGCAGCCGCCCCGCCCAGCCAGAGCCAGCCATGCCACCGCGCTGCCCGGCAGGAGCTCGCAGCCCCGTCGCCCGGAGCTCTGGCGACACAGTGAGCTGAGGCTGCAGGGGAGGGGCCGGGAGCGAGCCTCCCCGGCCGGGAGCTCAAGGGCCAGGCAGGATGGTCCCGCGGGCCGGATGTGGCCCGCGGGCCATAGTTTTCCCACCTCTGGATTAGATCCAGAGGCAAAGAAAGGGATTTTTCTTTTCGTATTTAGATCCGCAATGCCGGGAGAACAATGATCTTACATTTCTAGGCAGCGTCTCCTGGGGATCTCGGAATAGCAGCCATATGCAAGGATCACATCATCCTCTGCTGAAATGCAGCTGCCTCTGGGGTGGGATAAAAGAGCACAGTAACAAAGCACAGCGATTTAGGCAGCAGGACGTGGAAAATGGGCCAGATCCTCAGCTGGTGTCAGTGTAGCTTCATTAAAGTCAATGAGGTTTGGCACCAGCTGAGGATCTGGCCCCATATCTTTCTCCAGCTTGACCAGCAAAGGGAATTTACGAAAGGAATTTGACCAGGACACCAGAATTACCAGCCTAGCCTAGATTCTGCTGCTCACCACTGGGGTAAGTCTGGAGGCAAAGGAAAACGTAGGGCCACCCCAGCTGTGGCATATCACGGTTGGTGGAGTCCCGCACCATGGCCCCAGGGCTGTGTTTAGCATTAATGCAGTGGTCTCCTGTTCCCTCTAGTCCAGTTCCCCCCATCCTCAATAGAAAGGGCACTCCTGCCCCCCCTCTAACGCCAGCCTTAGCCCGGCGTAAACGTGGAGACCTCATGGGCTTCATTTCCTAATGCCCCCCCTTGCTGCTTTGTCTGCAGGGCCCTCTGCTCCCAACAGGACGTGTCTGCACTTCCACTTCACCCAGGATGCCGGCAGAAGCGTGCAAATCCTCCACGCCAACATGTACGTGTTCCTGGCAGCCCCCGGCGGCCCCGGGCGCAGGCTCACGGCGAAGCTGCTGTTGTCCGAGCCGGGCGATGCAAACCCGACGCTGGTTGGCAGGAGGCCGCTGGAGGTGAAGCGGGGAGGCTGGGCCACGGTGGAGGTGAGGGCAGCTGTCCAGAGCTTCTTCAGTAAAGGCGGCCAGAGGCTAACGGCAGAGCTGGAGCTTGAAGGAAGCCTGGAGCCTGCCCTGCTTCTCAGCAACAGCGAGTCTCACCGGCCGTTCATGGTGGCCAAGGCCCGGGCCAGTCCCCGACACCGGATTCGCCGCCGGGCCATCGAGTGCAATAGCAAGTCCCGGACATGCTGCAGGAAGCAGTTCTTCGTTGACTTCAAGGAGATCGGCTGGGAGGGCTGGATCATCCAGCCGGAGGGCTACCACATGAACTACTGCACGGGGCAGTGCCCCATGCACGTGGCCAGCATGCCCGGCCTGGCCGCCTCCTTCCACACAGCCATCCTGAATCTCATGAAGGCCAACGACGCACACGCCACCGTCAGCTCCTGCTGCGTCCCCACGAGCCGCCGGCCCCTCTCCCTGCTCTACTACAACCAGGACAGCAACGTCATCAAGACCGACATCCCCGACATGATCGTGGACGCCTGCGGCTGCACCTAACCCTCTGCCCAGCGCACACACGGCTGCCTTTGCACTGAGCGAGTCTTCCCTCGAACCGGGACTGGACAGAGATTCCCCCGCCGAGGTCCTGTTCCCACTGGTCCTGCTGTTGGAATTCACGTCCTTCACATACGGGACTGATTGTGCTGGTGAACCGTGCCGTGTCAAGTCTCTCCGGAGGACAGGTACAGCAATCTCACCCCCCATCCAACGGCCTCCCTCCACCCTTCCCCAGGGAAGAGGAGAGAGCTCTGAGCGGACGCCAGCCAGGGGCCCTTTGCAGCCATGGGTTCTGCAATGTGAAGACCCGCCCTGTAGGGAATTTGGACCAAGCCCCCCTGTCCTCAGAGACCGCCGTGGGGGGAATGCCGGGCAGGGTCAGAGAGGAGCTCAGTGCTGCCTAGACAAATTCAGACGGGAGGAAAGCAGGCGTAAATTCTTGATGGGGCGAGTAACAAGCCACGGGCACAATTTGCCGAGGGCCGTGGCAGATTTGCCATTTTGAAATGGGGACTGGATGATTTTCCAAAAGCTTTGCTCTAGGAACGATGGGTAGGGATGCTATCCAGGGGCTCAGATGAGACGGTCACAAGGGGCCCTTCTGGCCTTGGGATCTCTGATCTGTGGCTGAGTGGGGCAGGGAACAGAGGGCCACACCACATCGCTTGGCACTGAATCGGAGCTGCAGCCTGGGATGCCAGCTGGCGTGCACCGAGTCCTGTGGAACCAGGAGAGCGCTCTGGGGTGAGGGGTGAGCTGGTCCCGACGGGAGGGACACAGCCCGGCTTCTCTGTCCGTAAGGCGCCCGCAGCCCTTTAAGATATCTGATCCTCCCGCCCTGAGCAGCCTCTGTCCTGTGCACTCAATAAAATGCTGTATCTGTGTGTGCGTGACCTCCTCATCAGCTAGCAAGTCACTCCCCATCCCCACACGCAGATCCCAGTCCTGCCCCCGCCCCTTTGGGGGGCTGCCATGGTGCAAGACAACTGACCTGGCTAGCCAAGGATGCCTTCAACGTGAAGGTGTTCCCGGGTGGCACAGATCTGGCACAGCCCTGGGGTAGGGGCATGGGGTGGGGACGTGCTGTCACAGAGTCCAGGGCTCTGGTTACAGGCAGGCAGGTAGCCTGAGCCTAGCAGCTCCCCGCCCTGCCAGCCAGGTCATCTGCATTTTCACTGACCATTTCCCTCTCCGCCAATTGGTTCCCTGGATTCAAATTCAAACCCTTGGCCGTTACAGGAGCAGGGCCTGGATCCTGTCCCAAAGAGACACAGTCACCCCACAACAGGGTCTCACAGCTGATATCCTGGAGAACCCCAACGACCAGCCAGCCCCACCCCTCCTGGGTCTGCACAGGGATCTGGGCCATAGGCAGGGCGAGGGGCTTCATCCCTGGGACCCTCATCCAGCTCACACAGCCCCTCAGCATCTGAGGCTGCACCACCCAGGGCCTGACAACAGTTCTCTCTGTCTCAGGATCTCGCCACCCCAGGAATGTCTCCCCATTGACCATCACCTTCCACACAGACATATAGGTTGGGGTCAGGAGTGGGAGCCTGTCCACCTCCCCACCCATCTGGCTGATGGAGTCTATGGCCTTGGGACCCAGCAAGGGAGCTAGACACCGGGGCTTTTCCGCAGGGTCCCCCTGGTTCAAATCGCCAGCCTGCTCAAAGGCAGTGAGGTGGCATCCACATCCCCCCCTCCTCAACCAGGGGCAGCAATTTAGTCTCGAGGTTCCCTGCGGAACTGGCCCCCCGGGGTCTATCCCCACTCACTCCTGAGGGGTCCCCTAGGCCTCTCCGCTCCCCCACCGCCAGTTCATGCTGCTGCTGCTTCTGCAGCTCTTTCTCGGGCTCTCGCTGTCTCTCACAGTCCTCTCGCTCTCTCGGACTCAGCTCCAATCCCGTCCGTCTCGGATCCCCTGATGGGGAACCCGATTGTGAAGACCCCCGTCTGGTCGGGGACAGGAGTCTTGGGGGTGCCTGGCTCCCACTCCAGCTGCTCCCTGATCCTGCTATAGCCCCATTTGGGTCAGGAATCTGCTCCTTAGGGCGGTCATCCTCCTCCAGCTGCACGATGAACTTGCTTTGGTGAACTTTCCAATGCTTAACCCTCTCTTTCTGCACAGGGTTACAATGTCCTTCTTAAGGAGACGGTGACAGGCCATCACTCCGCTCTTCCCAAGTTGTTGTGGACTCACAGGCCTGTGTGCTCTCAGCTCCCCACGGTTTCCAGGGAGAACCCCTAGTGTGCCAGCCCTTCTCGAGGTCACCCCATTACTGCACAGTCCTTCTCACTGGTCACACACTCCCAGGGGTTAACCGCCCCCCAAAACCGCTCCTCTCTGAGCCTTCAGCACGCCTGGTCCTTGTCAATCCCCCTTCGTTTTACTGATCTCCAGTCACTTACTGCAGGAAGCGCCATCCGCGGGGTGCAGTACATCCCACCTCTGCCACCAGTTGTCATAGTGTCCCCAGGCGATGCTCTGGGACGGCTCCCTACGAAGTCAGGCAGGACTCTGGGGAAGTCTCCTCTCTGTGAGCAGACTGTCTGCAGGACACAGCTCACCCGGCTCCACCTTCCTGGGTCTGACCTCGGAGCATTCAGCCTCCTCTGCCCCTCCGTGCACTTCCCACAGCGAGTCCGCCCAGGCAGGGTCCTGGGGAAGCCAGAGGGTCCTGCCCCCCAACTCCACAGGCAGACGTGACTCTCAGCCAGCCAGTAAAACAGAAGGTTTATTAGACAACAGGAACATGGTTTAACACAGAGCTTGTAGGTACATAGAACAGGACCCCTCAGCCGGGTCCATTTTGGGGGGCAGTGAGCCAGACAACCCCGTCTGCACGTCACTCCATGTCCCAGCCAGCCCCAAAACTGAAACTCTCTCCAGGCCCTCCTCCTCTGGGCTCTGTCCCTTTCCTGGGCCAGGAGGTCACCGGATTCCTTTGTTCTCCAACCCTTCAGCTCTCACCTTGCAGGGGGGAAGGGCTCAGGCCATCAGTTGCCAGGAGATAGAGTGTCACCATTTACGTACCCTGGCCTTTTGCTCTGCAAACAAATCAGATCTGCAACAAATCTGCAACAATCACACCCCCTTATCCCACCACCTAGAGACTTAAGAAATGCGTAGGGGAAACTGAGGCACCCACACAGTATTCAGAGGAAACATTAAGAACAGTCCCGCTTCGTCACACGTGCCTAGGGCATTCTCAGCGGGATTCTCTGGGGCTCACGCCCACGAGCGAGAGTTGAAGGAAGCCCCCAGTTCCGTTGGCCGCACATGCACAGTGGGCAGGTGGCATCGGCCAGCCCAAGGCAGCTTTGCTGCCCTCAGCTACCAGCCTGGCTGCCAGACCTTCTGCCTAGTGCGGTCCCCTGCAAACTGGCGACCGGTTCCAAAATCCAGCCGGTGCCAGGAGCCACCGCGCAGCGCCCAGCGGGCACCGGGAGCTGAGCTTGGGGCAGGCCGGCCGCAAGGGGCCCGCTAACCCACTGTGGCAACCCCCACCTGCCAGCCATTCCCCATCGGGCCAGGCAGGCTCGGCCTCACAAGCCAGGGCCTGCCCTGATTCCAGGGGCTACTCAAGAGGCTGCTGCGAGCTCCCAAAGCCTCAGGTGGCCGGGGACCTGCTAGCTCCTGCAGCAGGCTCTTGCTGTCTGCTCCTGGGGCAAGTCTCCTGGGGGACACGTCCAGAGGGGCAGCGCTCGGGGGCATGAGACTGTGGATCCTGGCTCTCTGCAGCTGGCCCGCTGGGGGCGGAGAGGGGGCGTAGCGGGGATGGTCAGAGCCATTGCCAATTGCCGCTTGCTCAGCGTGCGTCCACGCACCCAAACAGCACACCGAGGGGTGCCAAGCCACCCGGGGGGCAAAAGTCCTCCCGCAGCTGGGCAAACATGCTCCGTCGATCAGATCTTTTTTTTTTTTTTTTGGCGAGACGGGGTTTCAGGGGTCCTGAGGACAGCACGCAGCTGGTTCAGGGACGCTTGGCTCTGGGTCTGACACGCACACGGTCCCCAAGTGGGGACAACCAGACTGGTCCCCTGCAGAGCTTCCGGCTTGGGGCCCTCTCAGCGTGGCTTGGCTCCGGGCTCCCCGGCTCGGCCCCCAGCTCTCAGTGGGATGGGCCTTCCCCTGACTGGGGCCCAGCACCACTCCCAGGGTAGGGGGTGTTTCCCTCTCTGCTTGGGCTCCTTGCCGGAGACCCTCCAGCCCCGGGAATGAGCTGCCCCATGCCTGTCCTGCTTGGAGGGGAGGGGGCAGGACAACCGGCAGATCGGGTGTCGAAATGGGGCTGTTCCTCCTGCTGGGAAACCTGGGGTGACCCAAGGCTGGGCTCCATGCGGAGTGCCTCGCTGCCACCTGGACCGCAGGCCCCAGGCTCCCACTCAGGCCAGCAGGTGCAGCTAGGGAGGAGGGGTTGGAGGGCGGCCCCGCGGGGCTGACACCGGAGTACTGGGCTGGGTTCTGCTCTCCCCTGCAGGTTTCAACGCGACTTCTCCATTACCCTACTCCTGTGCTTGGCACAGGGCTAGGATATAAGCCACCTCCCAGCTTCACCTAGTCCAGACCCTGCTCATCCCTAGGCATAAATTACAGCAGCCTCAGGGCTCTGATTTCTGCTCTGCCCCCCCGCCCCCCCCCCCGGCTCCGGAACAAAGAATACCCATAATTCAGTGCATTGCAGCTGTGCCCCTGATCCACCCCATACACCAGGAACAAGGTTGGTGCAGGGATCTTACGCAAGCTCCACACTGGTCAGGGAGGCTCCCATGCAGGGGCAATTCCTAGGGGCCATTTCCCCTGTGTTAGGGCCCCTTTACAGTGCTGGAGCGGGACAAAGGTTCCTGGATACAATGGAGAATCCAGACTCCTGGCTGTACTGGAGTCACTCCAGATTTGCACCAGTGTAAATAAGATGTTATCAGTGTAGCAATTCATCCTGGCAAAAGGGGCTGGACTGGCAGCTCCCGCTAACATCCCTGTTTATCCAGAGAGCCCTGCAAGGCCAGGATGGAGAACATGGACATTTCTTTATTATTATTACGGGGGGAAGGGGGAGATGCATGACTCAGTTTCCCCATTCCCTTTGGATTGTCAACCCTAGGGAAGGAAGGGGTTAATTCCTCCTCACGGCCTGGATGGGAAGGGTTGGGCTGCTAGTCCAGGTGGCTGGCTGGGCTGTGCTGACTGAAGGAGAACTGGCCCCATGTGCATGGTGGCCTGGACAATAAGGTAGGGTTGCTAACTTTCTAATTGCACAAAACACCCTTGCCCCGCCGCTACCATGAGGCCCCGCCCCTTCTCAGGGGCCCCACCCCCCTCCCTCCATCGCTCGCTCTCCTCCACCCTCACTCACTTACACTGTGCTGGGGCAGGGGGTTGGAATGTGGAAGGGGGTGAGGGCTCTTGGGTGGGGCCAGAAATGAGGGGTTCAGGTTGCGGGAGGGGGCCCTGGGCTGGGGCAGCGGGTTAGGATGTGGGAGAGGGTGCGGGCTCTGGGAGGGGGCACAGAGCTGGGGCAGGGGGTTGGGGTATGGGATCCGGGAGGAAGTTAGGGTGCAGGACGGGGTCCGACCTGGGCATGGGGTTCGGGTGCGGGTGTGGGGTCTGGGAGGGAGTTAGGGTGCAGGAACGGGTTCCGACCTGGGACAGGAGGTTCGGGGTGTGGTCTCCAGCCAGGCGGTGCTTACTTCAGGCAGCTCCCGGTTGGTGGCACAGTGGGGCTAAAGGCAGGCTCCCTGCCTGCCCTGGCTCCACGCTGCTCCCAGAAGCGGCTGGCATGTCCCTGCGGCCCCTAGGTGGAGGTGAGGCCAGGCGACTCTGCACAGTGCTCGCACCTGCAGGCACCGCCCCCACAGCTCCCATTGTCTGCAGTTCCCGGCCAATGGGAGCTGCAGAGCCGGCGCCTGGGGCAGGGGCAGCACGCGGAGCTCACTGATCACACCTGTGCCTAGGAGCCAGAGGGAGATGTTGCTGCTTCCTGGAGCTGCATGGAGCCAGCTAGGGAGCCTGCCAGCCCCGCGCCAACCGGACTTCTCATGGCCCAGTCCGCAGTGCTGTCCAGAGCCACCAGGGTCCCTTTTCAACCGGGCTTTATGGTCGAAAACCGGACGCCTGGCAACTCTACATCAAGGGCCAGAGAAGTTGCGGAAGCAGCACCTGGAAAGCAAGGACTGAGAGGTGAGGAAGGACGGGGGTTAAGATCTCTCCCTGCAGCACTGAGAAGGAGATGAATGCTGGAGCTTTGGCTCGCGGGGCCGGTGATGCTCCCAGAGCAGACTCTCGGTCCAGCTCTGCTCTGACCAGAGAGCCCCCAAAGGCTGGATTCCAGCTGACCAGCTGCAGTCTCTGCCCCGGGGCTGGGCCCATCTGGGCTCCCTGGAGAGCCGGGAACCCCAGGGGCGAGAGCCCAAGGGCCCCATCCCCGGGCAGTGAAGCCGCAAGGGTCAGCTTTGTAAAAAAATGGAAGATCCAGAACACTTGGTGTGCAGACACGTGTCCCCTGGACGGGGAGAGGGGAGGGCCGTCCCCATGACCCCTTCAGCCCCAAGCCTCTCCGCTGGGGTGCTCCTTTGGGCCACGTGCGGCTGAGCGAGCCCAAGAAAGCCCAGTTCCCAGCTGCGGCCGGAGGCAGCTTCCAGCCCTTCACAAGCGGGCTGGGGTCTCTGCCCGGGGTCTGAAGAGGTGGCAAATGTCGCAGGCCTGGCTGGCTCAGGGAAAAGTCGTCTCTGGGGGACGTGCCCCTGTGGACGGAGCACTCTCGAAGTGGAGTGTTTCCTTCCCACTTTCCTGGGTTCACCGTCACAAAACGTTCCAAACCTCCATCCCCCCCCGAATTTCCACTCCATGGACATTTCAACTCTTCATCCCCATTCGGGCCGAAACCTCATTTCGGATGTTGGACCTCGTGGCTTCTGACCCATCCCGGCCACCAGTATCGGTTCACACAGACCCCATCTCTGCAGCCCCCCAGCCCCCAGGCCAGGCCAATGTTCCGCAGTTCAGTTCCCTAACGAGAGCCGCGGCCAGCTGTGCCCGCGACCCATGGCAGCGAATCGAAGCCAGATTCCACAATGTTTCCCCGCTTATCTCACTGGACCAGGGGCAGGCTGACTAGATAAGGGGGGATGTGTCTGTGTGTGGCAGGGGGAGGGGGGCAAAGGTTATTCTGGCCAGTCCAACACCCGGGACCCATTATGTAATCTTACAGGCGTCCGTCCTCACAGCTTGGCTGTCACTTACACCTGGGCGCAAGGGGCCCCTGCCCTGGGGACACCATACAGCAGCTAACCTGGTGCAAAGGTGCTAGGGGAGGAGGTGTCCCCCGTGCCCCCAGGAAAACCCCCACGCAGAGGGCCCTGCCCTGCCTCCACAGCAGGAAGTGCTGGAGGCAAGGGCAGGAGGGGGCGTGACTGGACCTGCACCCCAACCAGGGGCCACACTTTAGGGCGAAGTTGCCCAGTGCTGGGTCCACACCAGCCCCTGAACGAGCAAGGCACAAGCCGGTCCCTGCGCAGGGAGGAAGCTACGGCTTTGAGGCCCCCCCCTCCCCTGCAGACGCCCCGATGCAAAGGTCCTGGGAGCGGCGCTGGGCCTGTAGCCGGCGGCACCGAGGCGAGAATGGGAGCCCTGCTCTTGTGTTGGAGGCCACGGTCCAGGCCTGTGGCTACGCTGTGCCACTGGGCACCTGCCCTCTGGCAGGGGGGAAGTTAAAGGGAGTCCAGACCAAGTCAGCAGCCTTCTGCACGCCCACCCTAAGCAGAGGCCTGTGTCGGGGGAAGCTGCCAAGAGAAGAGCAAAGCAGCAGCCCAGCTCTCATCTCAGAGGGCCTGGCTGGCCCAGGCTTCCGGCTGGCAACCCCCGGCTTCGCTCGGAGTTGCAATCCCGCTCCTCCGGGTACAGCCCTGCACTGGCCAGGGCCCCGTGTCCCCTTCGAGGACTCGCCCGTCTCCTGGCTTGACCCACCTCCCAGGGGCACCGGGTTGAGGCCGATTGTGCCCAGAGAGCTCCAACTCCTCCCTGACTGGGGGGATCTGGCCCCGCAGCGGCCCCTGGAACAGACTGTTCCTTATGCCCACGCAGCGCGCGGCACGGCTCCCCGAGTCCATCACAGCCCTAGCTGTGCAGCATTTGCTCAGCCTTGCAGCTCTGGAAGTCCCCAGTTCAATCCCTGCTGCGTCAGCCAAGCGGGCACCTGCCCCTTGCAAAGGCACCTGGAGCGGGCCCCTGGTGGCCCTATCGCTCCATGGCCTGGCTGGAAAGCTCCTGGCCCAGCCAGGCCTCAGCCCTGCCCATCGCGGGGGGGCAGCGTCCAGGGGCCCGAGGCCGGTCCTGTACGTCAGGGGATCGATGCCATCTGGGGCCCAAGGCCGGGTTTGCGCAAAGCCGAAGGGATGTTGTGTTTTTATTTATCCCTCCCTGTCTGTGTTTGTTCAACAAACAGCTTCTCTGCGGCCAGGGATGCTGGGGAGGATCCCATGCCGAGTCGCCCGGAGCCCTGCGGGTGGACAACATGGACCCTCTATCCTGCCTCAACTGGGCAGCGGCTCTGCGTGGCAGAAGGAGTCCGTAAGGTTAAAAGACGGGCTGGTGCATTATGATCATCTTGTCTGACCTCTTGGGGAATGATTATTATTGCATTAGCACCTCTAACCTCCATTGTGCTGGGTGCCAAAGGGCTCACAGGCTAAGCAGACAAAAGTTGGGAGGGGAAACTGAGGCATGGAGTGGGCAAGTGACTTGCCCCAGGCTCTACAGTGGCTCAGTGGCAGAGGACTCCTGGGCCCTGGGCTGTAATGGTTCTAGCTTCCAGCCATGGGCGCTTATCCTGCCCTGTCTGGCATCTGAGAGCCCCATCCCGGCAGGAGCATTCACCCCATGGAGGCATCGATTGAGGCCCAGCTGTGCCTTCTCTCTATGGGATGCGCCGGAGTCCCTCCGTGCTGGGTGCGTTCTCCAGCCTTCAGTCTGTGCGTATAGCTCTTTCGTCTTCTGCTCACCGGCTCGAAGCCAGCATGTGCTTTGTAGCCCCCCTGGCGGCGTCTACATCGCACACAAAGGCTGGGATTTGATGCAGGTGTGCCAAGCCCCCCTTCGTCCGCACACAAATCAGTCTGTGCACTCAGGATCCAGGTCGTAGGACCCTGCTAGAGGGGTGGGTTCAAGCCCTCTCGCTCTGCAGTGCGGACGCAGCACAAGCCGCAGACCTGAGCTGGAAGGGCTGCGTAGTGTAGCATGGATGCTGGGAGGGGGCACTCTACCAGCAGGCGAGGCATATGGCTGGAGTATTTATAGCCCTCACGCGCTTCCCGTGCAGAGTGATTCAGAACCAAAGGGGCTGCGTTTGGCTTTACGTGTGAACGAGGGGCTAGAAAGGAAGCTGAAAGCCAGCAGGGCACAGGGTTGTTCTGCACGGGTAGAATCAATAACAGCCGCAGCAGCCATCTCTGCTTCTGGAGAGCGATCCTGAGGTGTTTCACAAACCGGGCTCCAAAAGGCAGCCACCTTTGGGGCTGGGCCTGGCAGCTGTTTGCACAGGGATCCCTCGCCCAGCGCTGAGATGCAGCCACCTCTGGGGTGAGACACAGCAGCTGTTTATAGATCGTTCCATTCATCACTGATATGCAGCTGCCTCTGGGGTGGGGTACAGCAGCCGTTTAAAAGCCACACCCCACCACTCTACAATGGCTTTGGATAAGAAGTGAAGGAAATCCCCATCTCCTGCAGCGGGGGGTAAGGTGCGGCAGCCAGAGCTCCTCTCTGCCAACAGGACCCCAGGGTCTCTAATAGCCAAAGATTATTCCCTCTTCTCTGCCATTCGGCACGTGCGGAGCGCCCCCTAGGGGCAGTGTGCTCCATGCTGACTCTATGTGGCGGGAAGTGCTCTATTTTAAGCCCGTTTTCATTGGGTTCTCAGTAGCAATTTCCTGTGCGCAATGTTCCTAGAGCGCTGTTAAAAGTCCGGTCGGCGGCACAGCGCGGCTGAGCCAGGCTCCCTGCCCTGGCTCCATGCAGCTCCCGGAAGCGGCCGGCATGTCCCTGCGGCCCCTCGGCACAGGGGTGATCAGCGAAGCTCTGTGCGCTGCCCCCACCCCCGGTGCTGGCTCCGCAGCTCCCACTGGCCGGGAACCGTGGCCAATGGGAGCTGCGGGGGCGGCGCCTGCGGGGGCGGGCAGTGTGCAGAGCCCCCTGGCCCCTGCACCGAGGAGGCGGACATGGCGTCACTTCCGGGAGCCGCGTGGGGGCAGGGCAGGCAGGGAGCCTGCCTTAGCCCCACTGTGCCGCCGCCCGGCTGGAGCCTGCACCCCGAGCCTCCTCCCACACCCCAGCTGCCTGCCCCAGGTCAGAACCCCCTCCCGCACCCTAACTCCGTCCCGGAGCCTGCACCCCAACCCCCAGCCCCAGCCTGCACCCCCTCCCTGCGGGGAGACTCCTGGCTCAGCCCGGCTTCTACTGGCCCAGCCCTGAGTCAACGAGCCAAACTGCGACAGGAGACCCTGCTGTCAGTGAGATCCCTTCACTCCAGCGCCTCGGCTGATCCAGCCTCCGACCCAGAGCAAGACCCAGAGGAGGCTGCAGGGCCGATATGGCTCCGGGGTGGGGTGGAGAATAAACCAGGCTGGGGCCAAAGATCCCCCTGGACTCTGCGCTTGGGGCTGCCACTGGCCTCTCCCCTCGGCCGGGATCTTGACGCTGCCCATCGCTCCCGAAGGAGCCCATGCCAAGGTCAACAGCCGCGCTGCGAAGGTCCAAGGACGCCCGTTGCCAGCGGCTGGAGCGGGGTCTCCAGGCAGCTCTGAGTTCAGGGCGTAGGGTGGGAATTCCTCCCAGGGGCCGGTTTCTACCAGGAAAAGGGCTCGGCTCTTGGCTGCTGTCTCGGGGCGATTCCTCACCGTGGGCTGTGGGGGCGGCCCTGGCCCAAGAGGCAGCGTGACCGGGAGCTGGAGCCATTACACCCGGTGAGGATAATCACCGGAGCCCAGCTCCCAGCCCTCGAGAGTTGGGCCTTTCAGACGAGGGCCCCCTTGGCTCCGCAGGGACATTCCTGGCCCTGGGGGGATTTTCCGAGGAAGCGGGGAGGGGCAGAGTTCTCAGCCAAAATCTCCCCTCCTCTGCTCCTGCCCACCCCTGGGGGTGGGATGGCCAGGTGGGGACAGGGAGGGCATGCCGTCTGGGGCGATGTCATGGGCTGCCCTGGAGTTCAAAGCCTTGGACGCCAAGAACCAGCTTTGCGTTAGAAGGGTGGCACAGAGACTGTCCCCGCAGGCCCCCTTGTGCCTGGATGCGACAATGCGGCCGCTCTGCCTCAGTTTCCCCACCACCATCTTTGGCCTGCTCCAGCATAGAGGTGATCGGGCCCTCTGGCCGAGCCTTCTGGGGTAAGAGCTAATCAACACATCAAGCAAAAGACTCCTCGGTCCCGCTGGGCTTGGTCTCCAGCCCCCTCCCAGCTCGTCCTCTGCCTCCCAGCTGGCTCCAGGGCTCCACGGCCAGGCCACGCCTCTCCTCCACTCAAGCTCTCCAGCAGGCCCCAGTTCTCCTACGGTCCTTGTGTCACGGAGTCCCTGGGCGATGCTCTGGGACTGCTCCCCATGAAGCCAGTCAGGACTCGGGGGCAATCGCCTTCCTGTGAGCAGCCTGTCTTCAGGACACACAGCTCACCCGGCTCCACCTTCCTCGGTCTGACCTCGGAGCATTCAGCATCCTCTGCTCCTCCCTGCGCTTCCCATAGCGAGTCCGCTCAGGTGGGGTCGGAGGGGGGGCCAGAGGGTCCTTCCCCCCAACTCCGCAGTCAGACGGGACTCTCAGCCAGCCAGGAAAACAGAAGGTTTATTAGACGACAGGAACATGGTCTGAAACAGAGCTTGCAGGTGCAGAGAACAGGACCCCTCAGCTGGGTCCATTCTGGGGGGCAGTGAGCCAGACAACCATGTCTGCCCTTCACTCCATGTCCCAGCCAGCCCCAAACTGAAACTCCCTCCAGCCCCCCCTCCTCTGGGCTTTGTCCTTTTCCCAGGCCAGGAGGTCACCGGATTCCTTTGTTCTCCCACCCTTCAGCTCTCACCTTGCAGGGGGGAAGGGCCCAGGCCATCAGTTGCCAGGAAACAGGGTGTCGGCCATTCTCTGTGTCCAGACCCCTGCACACACCTGCCCTCTGGGGCTCTGCAACGATCATACACCCTTACCCCACCCCCTAGACACTTGAGAACTGCCTAGGGGAAACTGAGGCACCCCCACACTATTCAGAGGAAACATTAAGAACAGTCCCACTTTGTCACACCTTGGTCCAAGCTGGGCTCTTTGCCCCACACGGGCGCCCCGCCTCCCCTGTCTGCTCTCTGTCCCACACAGCTGCTGTCCGCTGGGCTTGCTGCTCTCAGCACAGGTGTAGCGGGTTGGGGCTAAGTGGGCCCAGAGTTGCTCTTTAACCCCTTCCTCTCCAGCGCGGAGCTGGTCTAACCCATCACAAGGGGAGTTTGGCTGGCGCCCCTGAGCATTGGGGCCGGCTGGGTGCTTCCCACTGGCTTGCTGGTAAAAATCCTCATGGGCTGGGAGATCATGTCATGGGGGTATCAAGCCAGAGGGAGCAAACGGCAGGCCTGGGAATAGAACCCAGAAGTCCTGACTCCCGGACCCCTCCCCTCCAGACTCCACTCCCTTCCTCAGGTGGGGGTCTGTCTAACGGGGGGGGAGGGGCTCCAATTAGCATCCTGGGCATGGGGTGCCCAGCGTGGGAGCTGCCGGGGCTGGAGCCTGGCAAGCTGGGGACACAGAGGAGGCAAAGCGGGGTTCTCCGATGGGCTTGATCCAGCAGGCTCAGGTTCCCCAGTGGCTCCCAGTCCGGGACCAGCTGCCCCAGAGACCCAGCTCCGGCGCCGGCGGCCGGAGGTGCCCTGCCAGGTGCGGGGTGTGGCTCCTTGCCAAATCCAGCAGTGGGGAGGCAGGTCAGTAAAATGGGGTGTCACGTGATACCTCTCCCTCCCCCAGGGCAAGTCGTTGGGATCCTTCAGACCTAGCTCGTTAGCGCGACGGCTGCACAGACCCAAAGCCACGCACGGCGCAGCCACTAGAGGGGGACACTGAGCCAACGCTCCGTGGGCTGCCGGGACGTGGCCTCCAGCAGGGGGTGCAATAGGAGGGACCCCAAGGGAGCAGAAGGGGGGGGGAGGGGCAGCCAGTAAAGCCCCAGAGGAGGGGGGCAGAGACCCGCACGGGACATGAGGCCCAGAGCAGAGAGCTTTGCCCAGGGCTGGGGAGGCTCCCCAGGAGATGGCTAAGCCCCCAGGCCACTGCCCTGCCTGTAATGCTGGGCAAGACCCACACCCATGGGGTCCCTCCGAGGGTACAGCAGCTCCTGTGGGCGCTAGACGTGCTGGGGGCCAGCTAGAGAGAGGGGGCAGCATGGTTTGCGCCAGGGGGCACGGCGGGCAGAGGTTTCCCTATGGCTGGGCTCTAGGAGGCTACGCCGGGGATCGCACCGGGGATCGGCAGAGTTAGACTCACAAGCTGCTGCAGCTTGGACCCTGTGGGGGCAAAAACACACAGTGGGTCCCAGCACGTGCGACACCCCTCACTACTGCTAGGTGGCGCTAGCGTCCCAGGCGATAGGCAGGCCCCCAGTCTTGGGCCCTAAGTAGCCGGGCGTTACGGTACCTCTGACCCAGCCCTGGGGCACGGGGGGCAGGAGGGTGTGGGGAGCCAGAGGCCGGGGGCTCCGTCCTGGTGCAAGTGGACGAGGGGCTCGGGGTGACCCTGCGTGGCTCATGCCCCCTGGGTGCCAGACGTGGGGCGCAGGCTGCAGGGAAACGTGGGAGCGTCTCCTATTCCGGAGCCATCGCAGCCTGGACGGGGGCCGGAGCGGGACGTCCTGGTGGCGGGTGGTCTCCTCTTGCAGCGACCAGGAGGGCAAAGGAAGAAGAGGCACTGACCTTGCTGGGTTTATCTGCTCTGGCCCTGGGCCGGCTCCCCACTCCGCTCCCCGGGACGGGGGCATCGGCTGCACTGAGGCTGGGCCAGGCCCAAGATTTGGAGAAGCAGCAGCTGGTCTATGGGCGGATCGAACGGTTCTTGGGCTTGTTCGTTCACAGAACCAGGCCCCAAGGCTCTGGGGGGGGTTAGCACCAAGACCCCCCAGAATGGAGCAGGACTCGGGCCCGGGAGCTCCCCACCCCTTGCCCAGTTTCCGGGGGCACCTCCCCTCCCGCCAAGAGCTGTACTGCAGCCCCCTGCCCCGAGCAGTTGCCCACAAGCTGGGCCTGCGTCCCCACCCTGTGCCCTGAGCTCCTGGCAGGTCTGGCACTCGGTGCTGGGTGCCCTGGGAGGCAGAGAGTGGCCCTGGTTGGCAGCACCCTCTGTGCCCTCTGCTCTTGCAGGCAAATCCCAGCCTGCCAGAGGCTCCCACAGGGCCCCGAATGCGGAGAAGCCAGCTGTGCATTTGCCATCAGAGAAAGCTGCCCTGGGGGACCCCGAATGGGGAGAAGCCAGCTGTGCATTTGCCATCAGAGAAAGCTGCCAGTCCTGTCCCACCCCAGCCCAGCAGCGATGGGGGGGCCACTGAGCTCTGAGGGATCCCCGGGGAATGTGGGGGGGGCTAGGAGCATCTTGCAGGGACAGACTCGCTACAAAGCCGCATGCGCCCAGAAGGGAAAATGCCCTGCTGTGCTCGCTGCCACGACGCCATGGGGATGGGCACATCAGAGCTAATGACCAGCTGGTGAGGGCGCAGCCGGTCTCCATCGTTCGAGCGACACGGGGCTCACAGTAGCATCACCTCTGGGATGGGACCTGCGTGTGCCCGTCAGGGCCGGGCAGGGCTTTGACAAAGCGGGACTGTTCTTAATGTTTCCTCTGAATATTGTGGGGGTGCCTCAGTTTCCCCTAAAAAGAAAAGGAGTACTTGTGGCACCTTAGAGACTAACCAATTTATCTGAGCATAAGCTTTCGTGAGCTACAGCTCACTTCATCGGATGCATACTGTGGAAACTGCAGAAGACATTATATACACAGAGACCATGAAACAATACCTCCTCCCACCCCACTCTCCTGCTGGAAATAGTTTATCTAAAGTGATCACTCTCCTTACAATGTGTATGATCATCAAGTTGGGCCATTTCCAGCACAAATCCAGGTTTTCTCCCCCCCCACACAAACTCACTCTCCTGCTGGTAATAGCCCATCCAAAGTGACCACTCTCTTTACAAGGTGTATGAAAATCAAGGTGAGCCAATACCAGCACAAATCCAGGTTTTCTCACCCCCCCCAAAAAACCCCCCCACACACACACAAACTCACTCTCCTGCTGGTAATAGCTTATCCAAAGTGACCACTCTCCCTACAATGTGTATGATAATCAAGGTGGGCCATTTACAGCACAAATCCAGGTTTTCTCACCCCCCCACCCCCATACACACACAAACTCACTCTCCTGCTGGTAATAGCTCATCCAAAGTGACCACTCTCCCTACAATGTGTATGATAATCAAGGTGGGCCATTTCCAGCACAAATCCAGGTTTTCTCACCCCCCCCACCCCCATACACACACAAACTCACTCTCCTGCTGGTAATAGCTCATCCAAAGTGACCACTCTCCCTGCAATGGTTAGTGGTTCTGTTGTGTGGTATATACTCACCAACAACCACACACCACACAACAGAACCACTAACCCAGGAACCTATCCTTGCAACAAAGCCCGTTGCCAACTGTGCCCACATATCTATTCAGGGGACACCATCACAGGGCCTAATCACATCAGCCACACTATCAGAGGCTCGTTCACCTGCACATCCACCAATGTGATAGATGCCATCATGTGCCAGCAATGCCCCTCTGCCATGTACGTTGGTCAAACTGGACGGTGTCTACGTAAAAGAATAAATGGACACAAATCAGATGTCAAGAATTATAACATTCAAAAACCAGTCGGAGAACACTTCAATCTCTCTGGTCACGCAATTACAGACATGAAGGTCGCTATCTTACAACAAAAAAACTTCAAATCCAGACTCCAGTGAGAAACTGCTGAATTGGAATTCATTTGCAAATTGGATACTATTAATTTAGGCTTAAATAGAGACTGGGAGAGGCTAAGTCATTATGCAAGGTAGCCTATTTCCCCTTGTTTTTTCCACCCCCCCAGACGTTCTGGTTAAACTTGGATTTATGCTGGAAATGGCCCACCTTGATTATCATACACATTGTAAGGAGAGTGGTCAGTTTGGATGAGCTATTGCCAGCAGGAGAGTGAGTCTGTGTGGGAGGGTGAGAAAACCTGGATTTGTGCTGGAAATGGCCCACCTTGATTATCATGAACATTGTAGGGAGAGTGGTCACTTTAGATAAGCTATTACCAGCAGGAGAGTGGGGTGGGAGGAGGTATTGTTTCATGGTCTCTGTGTATATAATGTCTTCTGCAGTTTCCACAGCATGCATCCGATGAAGTGAGCTGTAGCTCACGAAAGCTTATGCTCAAATAAATTGGTTAGTCTCTAAGGTGCCACAAGTCCTCCTTTTCTTTTTGCGAATACAGACTAACATGGCTGTTACTCTGAAACCTGTCAGTTTCCCCTATGCAGTTCTTAAGTATCTAGGTTGGGGGAGAAGGGTGTATGATCATTGCAGAGCCCTAGAGGGCAGGTGTGTGCAGGGGTCTGGAAGTGAGCTGTAGCTCATGAAAGCTGATGCTCAGATAAATTGGTTAGTCTCTAAGGTGCTCCTAGTACTCCTTTTCTTTTTTAGAGAATGGCCGACACCCTGTTTCCTGGCCACTGATGGCCTGGGCCCTTCCCCCTGCAAGGTGAGAGCTAAAGGGTGGGAGAACAAAGGAATCCGGTGACCTCCTGGCCCGGGAAAGGAACAAAGCCCAGAGGAGGGGGGGCTGGAGGGAGAGGCAGTTTGGGGCTGGCTGGGGATGAGGAATGAAGGGCAGACGTGGTTGTCTGGCTCACTGCCCCCCCAAAATGGACCCAGCTGAGGGGTCCTGTTCTCTGCACCTACAAACTCTGTGTTAGACCATGTTCCTGTCGTCTAAAAAAACTTCTGTTTTACTGGCTGGCTGAGAGTCCCGTCTGACTGCGAAGTTGGGGGGCAGGACCCTCTGGCTTTCATAGGACCCCGCCTCAGTGGACTCTCTGTGGGAAGCGCACGCAGGGGCAGAGGATGCTGAATGCTCTGAGGTCAGACCCAGGAAGGTGGAAGCTGTGTGAGCTTTGTGTCCTGAAGACAGGCTGCTCACAGAAAGGAGACTTCCCCAGAGTCCTGACTGGCTTCGTAGGGAGCAGTTCCAGAGCATCGCCCAGGGACTCCATGACAACTGGTGTCAGCGGTGGGATGTACTGCACCCCATGGATGGCTCTTTCGGCAGTAAGTGACTGAGGAGCAGTAAAACGAAGGGGGATTGACGGGGACCTGGCGTGCTGAAGGCTCAGAGAGGAGCGCTTTCGGGGGGCGGTTAACCCCTGGGAGTGTGTGACCAGCTAGTAGGACTGTGCAGTAATGGGGTCCCCCTGGGGAGTGTCTCAGTGCGGGGAGCAGTCTCAGGGGCGGAGGAGCCTGCGGCTTGGCCCTGGGAGAGAGAAGGACTTTTGCAGTAACAGGGTTCCCCTGGGGATTGCAGCGAGCGGTCCCAGGGGCGGAGGAGTCTGCAGCTGGACCCTGGCAAAGAGGTGGTGACCTCGAGAAGGGCTGGCACACTAGGGGTTCTCCCTGGAAACCGTGGGGAGCTGAGAGCACACAGGCCTGTGAGTCCACAACAACTTGGGAAGAGCGGAGTGACGGCCTGTCACCGTCTCCTTAAGAAGGACATTGTAACCCTGTGCAGAAAGAGAGGGCTACGCATTGGAAAGTTCACCAAAGCAGAGTTAATCGTGCAGCTGGAGGAGGATGACCGCTCTAAGGAGCAGATTCCTGACCCCAAATGGGGCTAGAGCAGGATCTGGGAGCAGCTGGAGTAGTAGCCAAGACTCCTGTCCCTGACCATACGGGGGTCTTCACGATCGGGTTCCCCATCAGGGGATCGGAGACGGACGGGATTGGAGCTGAGTCCCAGAGAGCAAGAGGACCGTGAGAGACAGCGAGAGCCCGAGAAAGAGCTGCAGAAGCAGCAGCAGCATGAGCTGGCAATGGGGGAGCAGAGAGGCCTAGGGGACCTCCCCGGGGTGAGTGGGGATAGACCCCGGGGGGCCAGTTCCGCAGGGAACCTCGAGACTAAATTGCTGCCCCTGGTTAAGGAGGGGGGGATGTGGATGCCACCTCACTGCCTTTGAGCAGGCTAGCGATTTGAACCAGGGGGACCCTGCGGAAAAGCCCCGGTGTCTAGCTCCCTTGCTGTGTCCCAAGGCCATAGACTCCGTCAGCCAGATGGGTGGGGAGGTGGACAGGCTCCCACTCCTGACCCCAACCTATGTGTCTGTGTGGAAGGTGATGGTCAATGGGGAGACATTCCTGGGGTGGCGAGATCCTGGGACAGAGAGAACTGTTGTCAGGCCCTGGGTGGTGCAGCCTCAAATGCTGAGGGGCTGTGTGAGCTGGATGAGGGTCCCAGGGACGAAGCCCCTCACCCTGCCTATGGCCCAGATCCCTGTGCAGACCCAGGAGGGGTGGGGCTGGCTGGCCGTTGGGGTTCTCTAGGATACCAGCTGTGAGAACCTGTTAGGGGGTGACTGTGTCTCTTTGGGACAGGATCCAGGCCCTGCTCCTGTAATGGCTGAGGGTTTGAATTTGAATCCAGGGAACCAATCGGTGGAGAGGGAAATGGTCAGTGAAAATGCAGATGACCTGGCTGGCGGGGGGAGGAGCGGCTAGGATCAGGATACCTGCCTGCCTGTAAGCAGACCCCTGGCGCTGGGTGGGACAGAGAGATGCTCCCCGCCCCCTTGCACACCAGAGAGGGGGCTCAGGGGGCTCACGCTGGCTCTGATGCAGTGAGGAAAGCAGGGAGCTCGCTGCCTACCCCACTGGGACACCAAGGGCAGCGCTGAGCACAGGGGGAGCTGAGACCCCAGCTGAGTGGGGGGAGACACAGGCAGGGCAGGGGATCTGTGGGGAGTGGCAAGGTGCTTGGTAAGGAAAGTTTGGATGAGCCTAGGCAGCCTTGTGAGCTGATGGCTGTGTCTAGTCAGCAGGGTGGGAAGGCGAGGAGGGTGGAAGATGAGTGTCCCTGGACCTTACCTGTTAGCTGGGTGGAGAAGTGGGACAGGGAAGGAAACGTACCTGTGTCTGTCAGGGGTATTGACTTGCCTATGGAGGGAGCTACCCTGGTCTCCAAGCAGTTGTCTGTGACCAGCCTTGTGTGCTGGGACAAGGGGAATGAGATCCCAAGCTGTGTGTCTGGGAGAGGAGAAAGTGTGTCCGGCTCTTCTTGGTCTGTGGAGCAGACAGAAGGGGCCTTTCAGCCTGTGATGGTTGAGGGTCGTGCAGTTGTCTCAGAGTTGGTTCTGGATTCAGCTAAAGCCCAGGAAGGGAAGGGCCCTAAGTTTGTGTCTGCTCGGGAGAATGGCCCTGTAACTAGGTCGCATCCAGTTAGTGTCTATGCAAAATCCCAGAGACCAGGCAATTCGGGTGCTTGTATTTTGCCCGTAGCTAGTATGTTGTTGGGAAAGGGTGTCGCAACTCTGTCTAATCAGGGTGAGATCCTAGCCAGGGCACAAGGAGAGCATGAAGGTGATGTGATTGTGTTACCGACTGAGGGTGTGGAAACCTGCAGCAAGAAGGAAAAGATTCCTGAACTTGTGTGTGGCAAAGGGAAGGAGAATGCTTCTAACCTTTTATCTAGGAAGTCTGTAAGTTTGCCTGAAAGGGGATTGTGTAGGAATCCGCCAGATGGGCCAGAGGTAATTCTGGATGTAAGGGAGACCCAGAAAGAGTCTGTTGTTGCTCAGGAAAGTGTTCCTCTAGAGCAAGCCCTAAGTAAAGAGGTTAAGAGCAGAATTTCTGTGAGGGGTGAATTGTTGCATAGAAAAGCCCTCGGGAAAGGAATCCTCATGGAGTCTTTGCAAGCAGTTTACTGCCACTGAAGGGTGTGAACGTGGTTTAATCAAGAAAGTTTCAGTTCCTAACAGCCAGAAATTTTCTGTTGTGAATGGATCCACTGACTTTCCTGTTGAAGGATCCAGTGTGGATAGCTTTGAGAAGGTCTTAGATGGAGTGAAAGCTGTTGAGAAAGTTAAACAGTCCGAAATCCAAGTGGCTGTGTTTGGCCAGCTTGTTGGGGAGAAGACCCAATCCTAGTTTGACCCCCTGGGGTTTTGGGGGTGGCCAAAGGGCAAAGGCCGCATAAACCTTCCCACATGCGGCCTGCAAGTGCTATCGACCACCCCCGACCTAAGGGAGAGCGTGAAACTGGAAGGGCGTAAAACTAGAAGGGCCTGGTGTAACTCCCACCAAGGAACGGGAGAGATGCTGGGGCATCCATGGGAACATTGGTGGCTTTGAACTTCCCCAGGTCACCGGCTAAAGTGACCCTGCTCAGTTCGGTCTCAAAGGGGGGAGAGATGTGACAAAGCAGGACCATTCTTAATGTTTCCTTTGAATATTGTAGGGGTGCCTCAGTTTCCCCAGGCAGTTCTTAAGTATCTAGGGGGTGGGGTAAGGGTGTATGATCATTGCAGAGCCCTAGAGGGCAGATGTGTGCAGGGGTCTGGACACAGAGAATGGCTGACACCCTGTTTCCTGGCCACTGATGGCCTGGGCCCTTCCCCCTGCAAGGTGAGAGCTAAAGGGTTGGAAAACAAAAGAATCCGGTGACCTCCTGGCCAGGGAAAGGGACAAAGCCCAGAGGAGGGGGGCTGGAGGGAGAGGAAGTTTGGGGCTGGCTGGGGACGAGGAGTGAAGGGCAGACATGGTTGTCTGGCTCACTGTCCCCCAAAATGGACCCAGCTGAGGGGTCCTGTTCTCTGTACCTACAAGCTCTGTGTTAGACCACGTTCCTGTCATCTAATAAACCTCTGTTTTACTGGCTGGCTGAGAGTCCCGTCTGACTGCGGAGTTGGGGGGCAGGACCCTCTGGCCCCCCCCGGACCCCACCTGGGCGGACTCGCTGGGGGAAGCTCAGGGAGAGGCAGAGGATGCTGAATGCTCCGAGGTCAGACCCAGGAAGGTGGAGCCGGGTGAGCTGTGTGTCCTGCAGACAGGCTGCTCCAAGACAGGAGACTTCCCCAGAGTCCTGCCTAGCTTCGTAGGGAGTCGTCCCAGAGCATCGCCTGGGGACCCCATAACAGGGGGCACAGAAAGGATCCCCGCTAACTCCTTGGCCTGGCTGCTGTGGTGTGTTTTAGCCAGCTCCCCGCCTCCCGCACCTGCAGGACGTGGTCCCGAGGGCCGGGAGCCACAAGGGGCGGCCTGTGCCCTGCATGCCCCTGGCTGGGGGCCATCGTGGTGCCAGGCGGGGCTTCAGGCTTTGCTTTCTTGGAACAGTTTAATAAACAACAACCCTTATGCAACGCGAGCCGCGGCTCTCAAAATACTGTACCGACCCTTGCCCTACATTCCCCCCCTGCCCTTTGGCAAGGCAGGGCCGTGGGGCGGGGGGGGGCGCCCCTCGAGGTGTGCCTGGTGCAAACTGGCAGCCCAAGGGCTTGATGGCGCTGGAGTCCCGAGGCATGGGAGGGGGCTAGCGCCTAGAGCCTGGGACCCCCTGGCATTAGCCAGACAGGGAGCGGAAACGGGGAAACTGGCCCTGGCCTTGCCAATCAGAGAGGGCCGGGAGCTTTCACCTGCAGCAGGGTCCCGTTCTCACCCTGCAGTGAGGGGGGGAAGGCTGCAGGGGGCACCCTGCGGGGTGGGTGTCGTGAGATTTCCCGCAGCCCCCAACTCTGGTGCACAGAGGGTGCGAAACTCTCCCGGGTCAGCCTGTAACTGCTGCCACCTGCCGGGTCCCCGGGCTGCTGGCTGCCGGGCTCCGGGCCTGGCCTCGGAGCTCACCGAGAAACTCCCACTTCCTCCTTCCCCAGACTGTGCCTGGGGAGAGCCCAGAGCCAGCTGCAGCCTATGGCGCCCCGCCCGGCCTGCCAGTTCACAGCCCGGCACCGCGCCCATCCATCCCCTACCGCGCTCTGTGCCAAGGCAGGTTTCCCCACATGCCTGCTTGGGTGCCAACCCAGGCTTCAGACCCAGCCCCCTCGGGAGCAAGGTCCCGCACTTTGGCTGGCCCCCATCGGTAGCTCGTTAGCACTGGCTGAGCTTAATGACAGCCTGGCAGCGCCCTGCCCAGCCCGCTGCTCACTGCCCCCCGATACCACCTCGCTCCCGCCTCGTGCAGGAGGCCGTGATTGTCCCAGCTTGGGGGTCTTTGCTGCCCCTGGGAGTCGCCCCCTCGCACTGGGACAGCGCACGCGTGCAAATTGCATTTTCCTGGTGGCTGGAGCCCCCCACAGCACCAACTCTGTGCGTGCGTGTGTGTGTCCCCCTGTGTGCACCAGGGCGGGCGTGCATCCGTGCGTGTGGCACCAGTTACGAGACACCCCGTCCCCGCAGGAGCCGGGCAGCACCAGCAGCCCGCTGCCAAGTGCAGCTCGCAGGCCCCGGTGACGGCACCATGCCAGGGCTGCTGCCTCGCTGTTGACATTCCTGGGTTATTCCGGGAGTGCCACAGACTTTGGCCCCGGCCCCGCGGTTGCATCATGCCTCCTGGGGGCTTTTTCCCAGACAGCCTGGTGAACCGGCCGTGTTTACCCTCAGCCCCCAGAGCTCAGTTTCCGAGACTTTGGATGCCAGCGCGTCCCAGTCCGGGTCAGTGTGCCAGGCTCTCCCGGGCCAGGGGAGCTCCCCCCCAGACACTGCGCTGCCTGCCCCTCCTCCCCCAGGCTCCTGGCACTTGGGATACCCCCCCCCCAATTGGCACCAAGGACGTGATCATGCTCTGCAGCACCCCGGCAGGAACGGGGTGCTGTACCTGCTACTTCCCAGGCTGAGCAGCCCGCCTTGGGGAGCAGAAATGGACTCCAAACCCCAGCCGGGCCCGCGCTGAGCCGGGCTGGGCCAGGACTCGCTCCCCCTCGGCCAGGCGCGGCGGGGCTGAGCGGGAGTCAGCGGCCTGGCCCCGGCTGGTGCAGTCATTCCCTGCAGCTTTCACGCACTGGCAGCATCCCGGCCCGGCTGCCCCCCACCCCGGACAGCTGCCCCCCAGCTCTCCATGGTGTCAGGACCAAGCAAAGGCCACATGGCAGGATCCTCACAGCAGGGCCAGTGGCCGTGGCTGCAGGTGGCCTTGGCTGCTGAGAACAGCCCAGGGCTCCTGGTGTCAGGCCCCGGTGCCAGCATCCGAGAGGGAACCTTACCGCTAATGGGGCCGCTTATCTGGGACTGAGAGCCCTTTGGTGATAAGGGTGCTCGCATTCAGGAGGGAGGCAATCCTGCCGTGGGGGTGGGCAGGGCCCGAGCCCCAGCTCCCTCGCCCTGCTCCCTCCTCTGCCCCCCACTTCGTCAACTGTTAGGGGGGGCCCGTGGATGGAGGGGTGGGGGCTGGCTAGTGAGCAGTGGCCACTGCTGGCCCCCCCAGGCCGCAGGAGGCAGGCGGAGAAGGGAGAAGGCTGGCAAAGGAATGTTAACCCCGGTGCCCCCTCCCCCTGTTCCCTCTGCCCCCGCGATGCCTGGGCATGCTGCGCAAAGAACGGCGGCCCCAGCTGGCACCGGGCAATGCCCCCGGCCCCCGGAGGAAACACCAAGGGGCATCGGTGGGGGAGGGTTCCTGCTGTGTGCCCCCCAGCACCTCCCGACTTCCTGGGCAGCGCAACCCTCTCCCTTCTTGCATCATGCCCCTTCCCGGGAGCCCTCAGCACCTGTTCCTGGCCGGGGGAGGCAGCACCCCCCAATCCCCCCCCCCCCCCCGGCCCCGGCAGCACCCGCCCCCGGGGCCCCAGGTGCCGGCCAATCGCAGCAGGCAGGAGGGCAGGGCCTGCCCCCATGACTGACAGGTGCCTGGAGCCTGGACAGTCAGCACCTCAAGCCGAGCCCTGAGTCGGGCTCCCTCGGGTGAGCAGCACCCGTCTCCGCCCCTGGCACCCGGGCAGTGGCTGTGGCGAGCGGCTCCTCGCATGGCAGGCGGACGCGGGGCAGCCCGGGCGTGACGGCAGGAGGCAGGCTGGCCGGGCAGAGCTCGGAGACAGATCCTGAGAGCCTGGCACCGTCCCTACCCCCCTGCCCCACTCAGCTCTAGATGGCTCCTGGCTCCGGCACGTGCCTGGAGAGGAGCGGGCAGCCCCCAGGGGGTTGGCTAGCCCTGGCTGCCCTGGCCCTGCTGTGGGGATCCTCGGTCCAGGGAGGAGGGAAGCCGGGGTGCCCGGCGTGCAGGATGCCCACCCTGGAGCCAGGCACGGAGAGGCGCTTCCTGCTCGAGCTGGCCAAGCGGCAGGTCCTGGAGAAGCTGCACCTGATGGAGAGGCCCAATGTCACCCAGCCGGTGCCCCGCCTGGCCGTCACCAATGCCCTGCGGCGTCTGCATGTGGGCCAAGCCCAGCGGGACAGGCAGCCGGGGCCCTTCGCCCCCTGGGACGGCCCCGAGGCCAACGAGCTGGGCTACGAGATCATCAGTTTTGCCAAGACAGGTGGGTGCCGCAGACGGGGACCCGAGGCTGGCGGAGGGGCGGGGGGGCAGGGACAGGGCTGGGGGGTCAGCCGGGAACAGGCTGCGACGGGGAGCGGGACGGAGCCAGCAGCTCGGCCCCACCAAAGGGAACTTCGCCGATTGCAGGTGGGAAAACCTGGGGTCTGGAGAGCAGAGAAGGGGGGTGAGTGGGGAGGAAGAGGGCCTGGGGGGAGGCCCAGGCTGCTCTCAGGACAGAGAGCGGGGGGGGGCGCAGAGCCACCCCTTCCCCAGCTATGAGGACCCCACAGAATTACCGTGCCCTTCCCAAGGGCTGGATAGTGCCACATGATCACTCCTGGGTTCTGCCCCCACCTCTGGGAGGGGAGTGGGGTCGAGTGGTTATAGTCGGGGGGCGGCTGGGAGCCAGGACTCCTGGGTTCTGTCCTCAGTTTTTGGAAGGGAATGAGGTCTAGTGGGTTAAGTGCAAGGCTGAGCGTCAGGACTCCTGGGTTCTATCCCCAGTTCTGGGAGGGAAGTAGGGTGTAGCGGTTAGAGCAGGGGAGGCTGGGAGCCAGGACTCCTGGGTTCTATTCCCAGCTATGGGAGGGGAACGGGGTCTAGTGGTTGGGGGGGTGGCTGGGCGCCAGGACTCCTGGGTTCTGTCCCCTGTTCTTGGAGTGGAACGGGGTCTAGTGGGTTAAGAGCAAGGCTGGGCGTCAGAAATCCTGGGTTCTGTCCCCAGCCAGGGGAGGGGAGTGGGGTCTAGTGGTTAAAGGGCGGGGGGCAGGGCTGGGAGCCGGGACTCCTGGGTTCTAAGCTCAGCTCTTCAGTGAGTCACTTTCCCCCGTGGTGGAACTGGCTCCCCAAGGGTGTGATTCCTGCTGGTTTCCCAGCTGGGATGGTCTGTGGATCTCTGAGGGAGGGAGGTCTCTGGACCAGGGTACATCGTGGCCATGCCGAGGGCCCAGCAGCACCAGGCTGGCAGCTGGGGGAGTAAGGGAGAGATCTGGGCTCTGCCCCCACCCCGGCACCGGCAGAACTGCCGGCATCCTGCCGCTCCTGACACGCAGGGGAGGGGGCCTCTGGGGATGGCTGGGGGACAAACAGCCCCCCACTGGAATCTATTTCCCAGGGTATCAGCCCCCCTCCCCCAGCCCCATGTATGGGTGGCTGGAGTCATCTGCAAACCCGTCCCCCTGTGGGCCACTGCTGCCCATCCCCACACGGGAGGTCCCCAGCACTGTCTCCCGTCCAGGGGCCCCCAGCCCATTGGCTTTTGGCCCCGGAGCTGAGCTGGTGGGGGGTGAGGGGGTGAGGGCATCCTTGGCTCCTTGCTGCCAGGGTTCTCCTGTGCGGGGCGCTATAATTCCACCTCCAGGGAAGGGACATGCCAGAGCTTGGTGGGGGCAGCGGGTCAGAGACAGGGCCCCCCCCGTGGATGGGCCTCCCAGGGGTGCCCTGTCTTGGGTGGGGGCAAAGCCGCCCTGGATCTCGGGGGACTTGGCTGGGCAGGGGCCCGAGGCTGGAGCCCCTGGGGGGGCAGTGAGCCAGGGAGCAGGGAGGCTGGTGCCAGCTGCGAAGACGGGCGTTCCCCGCCTGGCACCGCCCCCCCCGTTCTCACAGCCCCTCTCTCCCCACAGAGTTCTCCTCTCCCTCCAGCATGGGGCTGCGTTTCCAGTTCAGCCAGGGCATGGGCCGGGATGTCCACATCCTGCAGGCCCAACTGTGGCTTTACGTCCGGGCCCCCCGGAGCGGGCTGTCCCCGGTCACACTGCGGGTCTCCCAGGCCGGGGCGCTGCTGAGCGAGAGGCAGCTGGAGGCCCGGGCCGGCGGCTGGCACACCGTCGCCCTCCTGCCTGCGCTCCAGGCCTTCTTCCGGGGGCAGGAGAAGACACTGAGGCTCGAGCTGGAGTGCCGCGGGTGCCAGGCCAATGCCACGGCCGGGAGCGACGCCGGCAGCTCCCACCAGCCCTTCCTGGTGGCCAAGGCCACAGTGCGGAAGCCAGGGCAGCAGGTGGCCAAACGCAGCCTTCGCTGCGACCAGACCTCCGACCTATGTTGCCGCAAGGACTATTACGTGGACTTCCGGGACATCGGGTGGAACGACTGGATCATCAAGCCAGAGGGCTACCAGATCAACTACTGCATGGGCCAGTGCCCGACCCACGTGGCCAGCAGCCCGGGCATGGCCTCCTCCTCCCACACGGCCGTGCTCAACCTGATCCGGGCCCACAACCTCCAGCCGGGCGGGCAGTCCTGCTGTGTGCCCACGCACCGCCGGCCCCTCTCCATCCTCTACTTCGACCGCAACAGCAACATCCTCAAGACCGACATCCCGGACATGATCGTCGAGGCCTGCGGCTGCAGCTAGGGGACAGCGTGGGGGGCCTGGACGGGGGGGGCCCAGCCGCCCCCAGAGAGGTGGGGGGCGGGGGCGTTGTGGGGAATCTCCCGGTGCTGTTCAGCGGGGTTGGCGCAGACAGATGGAGTCTTCTCTGTCGCGTGCCCGCCATGGCACTGTCCCAATGCCCTAGGGCGCCGTTCGGGAGATGCCAGGTCCGGGATTGTTCTGGACTCTCACTCCCGGGACCCAGGAGGAGGCTGGGAGTGGTTAACGTGAAACATCTCTTGGTGTGTGTGTGTCGGGGGGGGGGGAGCAGGCAGCTGGCTACACCCTCCCGCCCCCCCTGCGCACACACATTTCAAGTACAAGTGTGCAAGGAGGAAACTGGGCCAGGTGCCAACTGGAGGAAAGGTCCCCGGGCCAGCTGGGGGCCAACGCCCCACGGCACACAGCTCGGCCGCCCCAGCCGGGTATTTCCAGAGCTGGGTGGAAAATTTTGCCAAACAAAGCGGGTGGGTTCGTCTCACCGAGGATGTTTCGATTTTAGGGGGATTGGGCAGAAAACCAGCGATTTCCAGCCGAGAAAAGGAAACCTTCGGGCCCGAAATGTCCAGTGTTGAGATTTTCCTTTTTCCAACATTTTCCTCGGGTGCTTCCCAAGGGCCACGGTGGATCTTCCAAACCCGGCCCAATCGAGCCGGGTTGGTTTCCTACCCGAGCCGCCCGTGCTCCACCGTCCAGGGGGTGGCAAGACCCCCCTGCAGGAGGAGGCCAGACAAGCCGGGCACAGCTGGGAACGGCCCCCTAAGAACTGTCAGGGCTTTGAAAGCTCCAGTTTCTCGTCCCCCAGAAGTTTCCCATGGAAAATGGTCTCTGGTCCTTTCACCCCTTTCTGGGGTGCTGCGGCCAATCGCTGAGCAGGTCTCTGCTCTCCTGGCTGGGGTCCAGCCAGTTCTTCTCCGGCACCAGGCACTGGGCACCGGGCACCGGGCACCAGCCCTGCTGACGGAGCTGGGACCCGCTCGGGTGCAGATTCTCTCGTGGTATTTTTCACGTTTCACGCCGTGGGACGGACACGGTCAATGCATTGGGGGAGTGTTTACTGTAGGGCACCTCGGGGAGGTGCCACGGTCGGAGCAGGGCACGGGGTGGCCGGGGAGGGGGAACCCGCCCCCTGACTCCCCACCCCGCCCTGCCAAGAAGCCTGGCGCCGAGTTTGCCTTTTTGTATTTTCTTTTCGCACTAATGTAAAAAAAAATATATTTTATTTTATTTTATTTTATTATTTCGAGCGACATCTCCAATAAACGGGTGAAAACACAGCGTGTGTGTCCTGAAATTCTCTGCGGATCAGAGACACCGGGATGAGACAGGCTGATGGTACAGCCCAGCCAGTGCCCCTCAGTCCTGAGCCACAGCCCCCTGCTAGCCCAGCCCTGGGGTTCCCCCCATAGCTTTGCTGGTGCCCCTCACTCCTGACCTGCAGCCCATAGCGATAGTCCAGTCTAGTCATCTTGGCCCAAGGGCTTTAAGCACCACACAGGCGGCCTGAGGTGAGGGGTTCAGGGCTACTCCAGAGCAGATTCCCAGTGACTCAAGCGGCCCACCCTGTGTTTAGCAGCCCCCCAGATCTGCAGCAGGGCGCCCTGCGGCTGAGGGGAGAGCAGGGCCTTTGCTGGGGGTAACGCTACCCCAGGTGGGGGCAGGTGGGAATGAGAAGCTGGGAGGTCCCTGGGCCGGTCCTGGGGGGTAAAGCAGGACTTGTGTGCGCTGGGTCCCAGCCCCCGCCCCCAGGAGGCAGCACTGAGTTGCTCCCAGCTGGCGGTTGCTCGGCGGCCTGTGCACAGAACGAGTTTGTCAGGCCTCAGCCCGGCATCCAGGGCAGGTCCCTGTATCCCAGCAAGTCCCCCAGACACTGGCCCCGTCTGGACCCACGCCGCCAGCCCCAGCGGTGAGGCCAAAACCAGGACCAGCCCAGGGGATTGAGCTTGTCTTTCCATGGCTGGCGGGGGAAGGAAGTCGCTGATCGTTGGAGGTCAGGGGCATTGGGGGTCACTGGGGGTTGGGGGTTGGGGCAGCTGGGCGTTGGGGGTCGTTGGGAGATGAGGGTCGAGGGAGCTGGGCTTGTGGGGTTGTTCGGGGTTGGGGGTCAGGGTTGCTGGGCATTGGGGGTCTCTGGGAGTTGGGGGAGCTGTGCATTGGGGGTCAGTGGGGGGTTGGGGGTCAGGAGAGCTGGGCATTGGGGGTTGTTGGGAGTTGGGGAGCTGTGCATTGGGGGTCACTAGGGGTTGGGGGTCAGGGGAGCTGGGCATTGAGGGTTGTTGGGAGTTGGGGGAGCTGTACATTGGGGGTTGCTGGGGGCTGGGGCTCGGGAGCTGGGCGTTGGGGGAGCTGGGGTCGGGGAGCTGGGCGCTGGGGGTTGCTGGGGGTTGGGGGGCGGGGGTTGGGAGTTGGGGGAGCTGGGCGTTGGGGTTGCTGGGGGTCGGGGGAGCTGGGGCTCAGGGGACCTGGGGGTTGGGGGAGCTGCGCATTGGGGTTACTGTGGGTCGGGGGAGCTGGGGCTCAGGGGAGTCGGGGGTTGGGGGAGCTGGGCGTTGGGGTTGCTGGGGGTCGGGGGAGTTGGGGCTCAGGGGAGCTGGGCGTTGGGGGAGCTGGGGTCGGGGAGCTGGGCGCTGGGGGTTGCTGGAGGTTGGGGGGCGGGGGTTGGGAGTTGGGGGAGCTGGGCGTTGGAGTTGCTGGGGGTTGGGGGAGCTGGGGTCGGGGACCTGGGTGCTGGGGGTTGCTGGGGGTTGGGGGGCGGGGGTTGGGAGTTGGGGGAGCTGCGCATTGGGGTTACTGGGGGTCGGGGGAGCTGGGGTCGGGGACCTGGGTGCTGGGGGTTGCTGGGGGTTGGGGGGCGGGGGTTGGGAGTTGGGGGAGCTGGGCGCTGGGGGTTGCTGGGGGTTGGGGGGCAGGGGTTGGAAGTTGGGGGAGCCGCGCATTGGGGTTACTGGGGGTTGGGGGCTGGGGGTCGGGGGAGCTGCGTAGCCCCCCCCCCCGGCTCTGGTGCAAGCGCTGACTCAGGGCCGCGTTATCTGGGGCCAAGCCCTGGCCGCTCTCTCGGCCCCGCGCCCGGCACCGCGGGCAAAGGGCGACTTTCATCAGCTCCGGGCGGCCTGAACACGCGGGGATCAGCTGGGGATGCAGCCACCCCTCCCCCCAGCCCTCCCCACTGGGACAGGCCAGGCTGCCCCAGAGTGTTATCCCAGGTGCCCCCCGGTGCCCCTCGCTCCCGACCCACAGCCCCTGCCAGCCCCCAGCCCTGGGCTCCCCCCCGCCCCCCCAGCTCTGCCGGTGCCCCTCACTCCCGACCCGCAGCCCCCTGCCAGCCCAGCCCGGGGCTCCCCCCACCCAGCTCTGCCGGTGCCCCTCACTCCCGACCCGCAGCCCCTGCCAGCCCAGCCCAGGGCTCCCCCGACCCAGCTCTGCCGGTGCCCCTCACTCCCGACCCGCAGCCCCTGCCAGCCCAGCCCAGGGCTCCCCCGACCCAGCTCTGCCGGTGCCCCTCACTCCCGACCCGCAGCCCCTGCCAGCCCAGCCCGGGGCTCCCCCCACCCAGCTCTGCTGGTGCCCCTGGTGATTAGTGGCACAGGCCTGGAGGGTGCCCCCCCCCCGTGTGTGTGCACGTGTGTGACACAGTGACTCAGCAACACACTGACACACTAACCCACCCCCAGCCTGGTGCTGTGTGTGGGCAGGGAGGGGGGCTGCCCTTAAGACTTTAATCCACTTCCTCACCCACCCTGTCTGAGCCGCTTTCACTTTCTTAAAGAGACAGCGTGAGCTGGGGGGGAGGGGCCGCTAGCGGGGGCGGGGGGAGCTTCCCCGCTGGGGGAGAAGGAGCAGGAGGCTGGGGGCCACTGGGTGTCCGTCTGTGTCTCTGTCCTTCCTGCCGTCTGGCCGGTTCGCACTCCACCCGCATAGGCTCCTGCAGGAGACGCCCCATGGCGGGACCGGTTCTGGGGGTCTCGCGGGCCCAGCCCGTGCGGCGCTGTGGGGAAGGCGGCATCGAGCCGGGGTTGGGGTCTGTGCCAGGGGAAGGGGTTGCGGGAGCTGTTCTGGGGCGGGCGCGGCCCGGCAGCTTGGCCAGGGTCACGCCGGAGCCAAACCAGGCTAAGCGGCTGAGCCCTGGCCCGGCACAGAACCTCCCCAGCTGGAGCCGATATTTCATCAATGAGCCAAGTCATTGAGAGAATATTGACTAGTGCCAGACCAGGGCCTGACCCTGCTGGGGCAGGGAGACATCCTCAGCCGGGAGCCCCCGTGCACCCAGGGGCCCTCGGATTGGGCTACCCTGGCCAGGAAGAGCACCAGAGCCAGCTGGGCTTCCTTAGCTCAGGTCTCCCACCCACCCTGCTCCTTTTCCAGCGGCTGGGACCTTCGTTCCTGCATCTCAGGTGTACGTGGAGCTGCAGGTGGAAGGGGCGAGAGCTGGGGGGCAGCGTTTCGAGAGGATTAGTCCTAGCCCAGCCCTGCTGCCCCACAGACTCAGAGTGAGAGACAGGCCCCGCCCCCAAGAGCTCACAAGGGCTGGGAGGGGAAACTGAGGCACGGAGGCGCGAGGGGGTGAGTGGAGGACCGGAGGAATTACAGACCAGCAGCCTAACTTGGACACCTGGAAAGATACCAGGAGCCATTATAACAAGCAGTTCGCGGGCATCCAGAGATAACAGGTTGTAAGGAGTTGCCAAACCAACCTCACTTCCCTCCTGGCCTCATGGATGGGGGAAGCTACAGACATGAGACAGCTCGATTTTGGGGAGGTTTCTGACACAGTCCCACATGACAGGTGCACAAGCAGACTAGGGAGATGTGGGCTAGATGAAGTTACTCTCAGGTGGATGCATACTGGCTGAAAGACCATCCAGACAAGTTCGCTATCAAACTGGGAGGGTGTATTGACCAGGGTCCAGCAGGGGTCAGCCCCACGTCTGGTACTAGTCAAGCAGGGAGAGTGTATTGACTGGGGTCAGCCCCAGGTCAGGGAGGGTGTATTCGGGGGAGAGGGATAGCTCAGTGATTTGAGCATTGGCCTGCTCAATCCTTGTGAGTTCAATCCTTGAGGGGGCCATTTAGGGATCTGGGGCAAAAATTGGGGATTGGTTCTGTTTTGAGCAGGGGGTTGGACTAGATGACCTCCTGAGGGCCCTTCCAGTCCTGATAGTCTATGATTCTAGGGGTCAGCCCCAGGTCTGGTACTAGTCAAGCAGGGAGGGTGTATTGACTGGGGGTCCATCCTGGGTCTGGTACTAGTCAATATTTTATCAATGACTTGGATAACGAGGTGGGCAGGGCGCATATACAATGTGCAGAGGCCTCCACACAGGAGGGGTTGGAAGCGCTGGGGAGGCCAGGGTTAGGAGTCACAATGGGCTGGTCGAATTGGAGACCTGAGCTGCCATCAACAAGATGAAATTCAATAAAGCCAAGTGCAAAGTGCGACCCTCGGGAAGGAAAAACCAAGCGCCCAGCTCCACACGGGGGACTATCTGGCGAGGGGGGCGCACTGCTGCGAAGGAGTCGGGGGGCAGAGCGGCTCACAAATCGAACCCGAGTCAGCCGTGCGAAATCAGCCGTGCGCAGCGGTTGTGAAAAAGGCTGGTGTCATCCCAGGGTGTGTGGACGGGAGCGTCGTGCGTCAGACCCAGGGGGTAACTATCCTGCTCGACTCGGCCCTGGGGAGGCCTCGGCTGGAGTCTGGGTCCGGTTCTGGGCCCGCACGTGACGAGAGAGGTGGATGAATTAGAGAGAGTCCAGAGGAGAGCGACGAAGACGATCCCGGAGCCGTGCGGGAAGGTTAAACCCCGGGGCAGGCTTAGTCCTGAGAAGAGAAGCCGGAGGGGGGCCGGAGAACAGGGGCTGTGTTAGGGGCTGTGTAGTGGGGCGGCTGCCCCACTCCCGAGGCAGGGTTTAAAGCAGCCCTGGAGAGGGCTGCGGTAGGAAAAGCCGTGAGAGCAGCTGAGGGAGTAGCTGGCCACAGGTGTGGCCGGCTCAGTCAGGGCCCAGCTGGCCCTGATAAGAGGGCTGGGGGCCAGGAGACAGAGGTCTCACTCCAGCCCTGCAGTGGGAGGCACCTGGCTGCCTGGGAGCGCAGGGTACCTGGAGCAGCGCAGGGCTGGGGAAGGGCAGGAGGGGTGGGGGAGCTGGAGGCCCTGGGGCTGCAGAGGGGCAGACTGGGGATAGGCAGAGGCCGCTGGTCCGACCCCCTTGCCTGTGATGAGTGGCCATTACACTGCAGACTGCCCCAGTGAGCGGGGGCTAGATGACGACTGGCAGTAGCCCCTGAGGCAAGGTGGGCGTAGCGGGAGGGGGTTCCCCTGAGAGGGGAGACCCAGAGAGCGGGGGTACTGCTGGGGCAGAACCCGGAGGTAAAGGGCACCGGGGTCCGGGAGGGACATGGGGGGGCCTGAGGCAGGTGAGACACCGGCCAGCAGGGGGCGCTCTGAGGCTGAAGAGCTAATTCCCAAGACGACCAGCGGGAGGCGCCGTGCCGGTGTGTCCTCGGTCCGCTACAGGCTGTGACAAAGGGGCTGGTGATCGATTGTTCTCCGTGGCCACCGGTGGCAGGACAAGAACAACGGCAAAAGCTGCTGGCCTCCGAGCGGCTGAAGCTCTGGAACGGGCCCCGGGGGGGGGGCCGGGCATCCCCGTCCGGGCTGATCTAGGCTCACCTGGGCCTGCCTCAGCGCAGGGGGCTGGACGGCGCTCAGGGTCCCAGGGCAGCCACCCGGGAGCAGGGGTCAGTGGCCAGGGCTAGGAGCCCAGGCTCAGAGCCAGGCTACCTGGAGAGGGGCAAGGCTGGGACCAAAGGGGCAAGTGGGGGGACCAAAGGCAGGAACCGGGGTTAGGGCAGCCAACGCCTGGCCTGGTCGGGGTGCTGGGCTCCGGCGCCGAGCGGCTGACTCGTCCCAGCCACGCCGCAGTCTCACGGGGGGGGCTCCAGGGGGGAGGGAGGCTGGGCTCTGCCCCCCTCCTCACAGGCTCAAGGACCCCGCTGCTGCCTGGGGGTGGAGGGGAAGGGCCTGGGGAGAGGGGAAGCCTCCAGGCTGCCTTTGCCCCCTCCTGATTCCAGGGGGCTGTGGGGGCGAGACAGCAGCCCCCCGCCCTCCGCGCCCGCCGCCAGCCTGCCCCCGACGCCTGTGGGCAGGGAGGGAGGTTGGACCAGGGGCCTCCCCCAGCTTCGGGCTGCTCCCAGGTGTCACCGCGGGGGGCAGGATGGGGCCCTCACGCGCCAGGGCTCACAGGAGCGTGTGCGTGTGTCCGTGTGTGTGCACGCGCGCGTGTTTGCACCACTGCCCCCTCCAGGTTCCCTTTGGCCCAGCCCCAGCCCCAGGGCAGACGGACGGTGCTGATCCAAACACACGCGGCCCTCAGCCCGGTGCACGTTGAGTTGGGGACCACAAGGGGGCGTCTGCACATCACTCCTCTGGCAGCAGGGGCAGAGCTGGGTGGGGGGAGCCCAGGGCTGGGCGGGCAGGGGCTGTGGGTCGGGAGTGAGGGCACCAGCAGAGCTGGGTTGGGGGGAGCCCAAGGCTGGGCAGGCAGGGGGCTGTGGGTCGGGAGTGAGGGGCCCCAGCAGAGCTGGGTTGGGGGGAGCCCAGGGCTGGGTTGGCAGTGGGCTGTGGGTCGGGAGTGAGGGGCCCCAGCAGAGTTGGGGGGAGCCCAGGGCTGGGCTGGCAGGGGGCTGTGGGTCGGGAGTGAGGGGCCCCAGCAGAGTTGGGGGGAGCCCAGGGCTGGGCTGGCAGGGGGCTGTGGGTCGGGAGTGAGGGGCCCCGGCAGAGCTGGGTTGGGGGGAGCCCAGGGCTGGGCAGGCAGGGGGCTGTGGGTCAGGAGTGAGGGGCCCCGGCAGAGCTGGGTGGGGGGGAGCCCAGGGCTGGGCAGGCAGGGGGCTGTGGGTCGGGAGTGAGGGGCCCCGGCAGAGCTGGGTTGGGGGGAGCCCAGGGCTGGGCAGGCAGGGGGCTGTGGGTCAGGAGTGAGGGGCCCCGGCAGAGCTGGGTTGGGGGGAGCCCAGGGCTGGGCTGGCAGGGGGCTGTGGGTCGGGAGTGAGGGGCCCCAGCAGAGTTGGGGGGGTGGATAGCAGGGATTTGCAGACAATTCATGCTACAAACAGACACCGCGGGTCAGACCCCCAAATGCAGCATGTGATCCCATCCCGGAGGGGGCTGGGGGGGGGTCATGCTACCCCCAACACACCGCTGGGGTCGGCCTCTCTTACCCTCTGGCCCCGCTCGTGGTGTTGGGAAAGTTTCACTGAACTGAATTTATGAAATCAGGGGGTGGGGGGCTCCTCTGGGGGGGTGAATGGGGCAGGGTCAGTCCAAGCTCTGGGGTCTGGCGCCCAAGCAGACCCTCCCCCGCAGCACAGCATGGGGCCGGTGCCCCACCAGAGGTGCTGGAAGGGCCCCGCCGGGAATCCTGCCCCACACTGGCTCTGGCCCGTGATGTCACCCGCCAGGCGAAAGCCGCGTGCCCCCCGCCCACCAGGACGGCCCTTTGTCCCGCATTCGGTCGCTACAGCAACAGTCCAGTGGGGGCGGGGCCACTGTGGGCTAAAAATAAACCCCGTGAGGGTGGGTGTTTACCCTGATGCCAGGACTCCTGGGTTCTCCTCCCAGCCCTAGAGGGGTGGGGGGCTGATTGTAGGACTGGGAGCCAGGACTCCTGGGTTCCAGTCCCAGTTTGGACGCGGGCTCCTTGGATGGCCTCATTCTGCCTCAGTTTCCCCACCTGTCCCTGTGGCCGTTTCCCTCCTGCCTCAGGCCGTCCCCTTTGCCTGGCAGCTGGGGGGGAGGGGAGGTGCTTGGTCCAGCCCCACAGGTAAGTGAGCAGTGCCCTAGCTCCCATGGGGCAGCGGAGTGGGGGGGCTGGATGGGGCATGGCCCCATTGCTGGGAACAGACTGTTTGGCCTTGGCCGGACTGGCAGGTCTGGAGGTGATGGGAATCGCAATCCCCTGCCGGAGTTACCCAAGCGGCAGCTGGCCCCGAATCCGCCCCCAGCACCGTGGGAGCCTGACCCCGGCACCTGCTGTTTGCTCACCCTTCACCCAGCAACCCGCAACGTGGCGCTCGACTTTGGCAGGGGCTGGCTCGGGCAGCGGCCGCTAGCGCCCTCCTGGGGCCCCAGCCGGCCACGCGGCCGGCCTGCACACCGGGCCGGGCGCCCTGGCGCCCAAACAGCCCCTAGCCCCCCGAGCCCCCTGGAGCCGGAGGCCCCATCACATACCCCTGGTGGATTTGGGGGGGCAGCAGAACTTGGGGGGTGGGGGATGGATTTGGGGGGCAGCAGAACTGGGGGGTGGGGCACCCTTTCTGCTGCTCAGTCCAATGCCCCCGGAGCAGGGGCCCCTGCACCCCTGGCCTCTGCATGCTTTATAGGCTCTGTGCTTCCCTCCAATCCAGGGGTCCCCTGTGGGGAAACGCCCCCCTCAGACAGCCTGTGGGGCATCTGCCACCCCTGACCACATCCTTGGCCCAGGCTCCCCCCACTCCGGTAAATCCACCAGCAGGCTGGGCCTGGCTCTGCTATCTGAACAGAGAGGGAGAGTCCTGCCCCCTCAACGTGCAACAGCCAGCCAGCAGATAGGGAAACTGAGGCACAGAGCAGCGACCCCGCCCACCCATGGAGGCGCCGGGAGCAGAGCCCAGGTCTCCTGCCAAGAGGGAGGCGCGGGGGCTGTGCGGGAAGCAGTGAGCCAGGGCGGAGCCGTGCAGGGGAGTGACGGGGGGGCAGTCCCTTCCAGTGGGGGGCACCAGCAAGGGGGACGACGGTTCGGCGGCAGGAGGGGAATAGGAGACCCATGCCCGGCGGTGATGCCAGGCAGCGCGGCCTCAGCCCGGTGTGCCCAGTGCCCAGCGGGAACATCCCCGCACTTGGGGGCTTTCATTCCATCCTGGGCTCGTCTCGGCAAAGGGACCAGCCGGATCCCGGCAGCGTAGCCGCCATGGGCACGACCCCCTAATGCCCTGAGTCTGGGAGGAAGCGGGGTGGGGCTGGCACGGCAGGGCTGTTTGGGCCAGGGGTTCTGGTCCAAGCCCAGCCCTGATGGAGCAGCTGGGATCTGGGTGTGCGCGGGGTGAGGGCAGGGTCCGCAGGAGGGGAGAGGAAATGTCCCACCTCACTTTACAGGAGCTGGGTCCTAGATCCGAGCTCTCAGGCCCTGCCTGGCCCATTAGCCAGACCCGTTTCCACCCAGTTGCAATGAGTAGTGTAGACAAGACCCGGCCCTGTTCCCAAGCCAAACTATCACCTGGCACAATCCAGGGACACTGATTCAAGGCCCAGTTGTACTGCAGCTTCTGGAGAGGGAGGATGCTAGCGAGGTTGGATTGGCAGCCTCTAAAATCCCCCGTGCCGGGAATCCCTGATATGGGCAGCACTGGGGGCTGCGTGTGCATATGCTCTAGGGGTCCCCATGCCCCTTCCAGAACCCAGGAGTCCTGGCTGCCAACCCGCCCTGCTCTGACCACTAGACCCCATGCCCCTCCCAGAGCTGGGAGAGAACCCAGGAGTCCCGGTTCCTAGTCCCTGCTCTATCCCACTAGACCCCCCCCTTCCTGTCCCCAACACACCCCACCTGCTGCAATTCTGCCCCCCCCCCCCGCCATACGGGGAGAGTACCCTGTGTCCGGGAACCTGCATGAGCCTGTACTTGGGCCCTGGCAGGTGAAAGTCTCCCAGCTCTGGGAGGGGTGTGGGGTCTAGTGGTCAAAGAAGGGCAGGTTGGGAACCAGGACTCCTGGGTTCTATCCCTGGCTGGGGGATGGGGGGAGTGGTCTAGTGGTGGGAGCAGGGGCAGGGCTGGGAGTCAGGACTCCTAGGTTCTATCCCTGGCCGGAGGGCAGGGGGAGGGGCTGGGAATCAGGACTCCTGGGTCCTATCCCTGGCTGGGGGATGGGGGGGAGGGGGTCTAGTGGTTGGAGCCGGGGCAGGGCTGGGAGTCAGGACTCCTGGGTTCTATCCCTGGCTGGGGGATGGGGGGAGGGGTCTCGTGGTTGGAGCGGGGGCAGGGCTGGGAGTCAGGACTCCTGGGTTCTATCCCTAGCCTCACTGACCCCACCACAGTCCCTGCTCCAGGCCGTTCCACTTGTACCAGGACTCAGGCTCCCGATCCCATCACAAGCCCTAAAGGAGCCATGTTGGCTCAGCCAGCCCATCTCCCACAGGCCAGGAGCCCTGCCGGCAACCCCCCACTGCGGTGAGTGGAGTTACCCCCGGGAGGGCAGGCTGGGCCCTAAGAGTGGGGGAGCTGGGAGTGTGGGGGGCAGGGGAACTGTATGAGGAGGGTTGTGGGGAGATGGGAGAGAACATGAGAAGGAATGGAGGCATGGAAACCATGGGGGGTGAGCCTTGGGGGGGCGGAGAGCTATGGGGGGGCTGAGACTTGGGGAGGTGGAGAGCTATGGGGGGTGAGCCTGGGGGGGTGAGCTGTGGGGGGGTGTGGAGAGCTGTGGGAGGGTGAGCCTTTGGGGGGCGCTGGGGGGGTGAGCCTTGTGGGGTGGAGAGCTGGGGGGTGGAGAGCTGGGGGGTGTGAGCCTTGTGGGGGGGAGAGCTGGGGGGGAAAGCTGTGGGGGGGTGAGCCTTGGGCGGGGGGAGAGCTGTGGGAGGGTGAGTCTTGGGGGGGCACGCGGTGCGGGGTGGAGCCTTGGGGGCGGGGAGAGCTGTGCCCCAGCTCTCATGGGGATGTGGGGTCAGGCCAGGCCCAGCGGTCGGTTGGGGTCACTGGCCTTTGTGTGTCCGGCCCCTCGGCTGACACCAGCCCGGCGTTTACATCCCCAGCACGCAATGAGATTGCGTCATCGCAGCGTGACATCACACTACGAGGTGACAACGGCGTGACATCACCACATGACATCACATGATGAGGTGACACCAGCATGACGTCACCGCGTGACATCCCGCAGCGACAGGGCACCGCAGCATGACCCCACCCCATGAGGTGACCTCACTCATTGAGGGCATGATGTCATCACATGGGCTCTTGGCTCCCACCCCCCAGAGCGTGACATCATTTCCCTGTGGCCTGACATCACCGTGGGCCCTGTGAGGTCATCCCGCTGTGGGGTGACATCACCTCGCCCTTGCAGCCTGGGCTGGATTCGTGGCTCCCTAGTTGCTCTGCCAGGCTCAGCCACTTGGAGCCCTGCCGAGGCCTGGGATGGGCACGATCCAGAGCCGGCTCACGCCACGGGCATGTCCCAAATGACAAGCGTCGCTGTCAGACTGACAGCCAACCAAAGGGAGGTCCCCCCCAGCTGTAGTCTCCTCCCCCCTCCGAGACCCCCAAAGAAACACGGAGTTTAAACTTCAAATGCGACACCATTTCCCGGGGACCCTTTGCCGGCAGCCCCAGAGGAGAGGCCAGAGAGGGAAGGTGCACCCCCCCCCGCTCCCCGTCCCCCCAGATGGCAGGGCTGGGGCATTGGGGGTGGACAGAGGTTTTCCTGTCGCTGCCCCGACTCATTGCTCCAGGGATGCCCCCCCTGAAAATCTGCCCAAACCTGAGGCTTTGGAAAACCTCGGCCCCTGGAGATGTTTCATTCCAGACCCCGATTTTGCGAACCACTCACTGGGGATGCCCTTTGCCGTGACGCTTGGGGGGGGGCACCCCAGTCCTTCGAGAACTGGCTCCAACCCACAGCTCCCCTCCACATGCCAACTTCTCCCGCGGCGGGGAGAAGAGACCCCTGTTTGCCCCCAAGCCCGTGGAATGTGAGCCAGAGGCGTTGCAGTCTGCTGCATGGGGTCCCAGCCGCCCCCCCAAACCCAAGTGGCGCTGTGACCATGTGCGCCGGGGGCATTGCCCAGAACTGGGAGCCAGGCCCATTGCCCTGCCCTGGCCTCTTCCTCTCCAGGGTATTTTTTTGGAGGGGTGGGAGGCCTCAGGTTCAGATTTTGCCTTGGGCCTCCCCAAAACTTCTGCGTGGCCCTGATGCCCCCTCCCGCTTTCCTCTTCCCATGAACTCCTCTGCTCCTGTACAGCCCCAGGGAGCTGGATGGGTCCAAAGCGCAACACCTAGCACCGCAAACGGCCTTCTAGGGCCAGGCGGGCAGGCGGTGGGCGTGAAAACCCCCCCGAGATGGCACTTGGGTGGGGAAAGTTGTGAGTTTGCCGCAGGGTTTGGCTTCCTGCTGCCTTGTGCGTGTGCGTGTGTGTGTGAGCACGCCCACAGCTGTGTGTGTGTGTGTGCACAGATCCATCCCAGGTTTTCAAAGTGTCTCTGAAATTGTAGACAGCATGCTGTGTGAATTCAGTCCCAGGGTCTTCCCTCACACAGCCTCACACAGAGCTCAGCCCTCCTCCACATTCAGCCTTAAAAGTTTTTCTTAAAAAAAAAAAAAAAAAAAGCTTCGAAAAACTGCTCCACAACTTGAAAGGGGCAAAGAAAGAGAATTTTGTGTGTGTGTGTGTCTGTCCTGACACTTCCCCCAAATCCCCAGCGCTGCATCAAAGCCCAGCAGCCTAACACTGAGTCGCTCTCCCATGTGGAAAGACTCAAGAAATCATCGGGAAAGTTTCTTAAAGAAAAACAAGACTTCCTTCTCCAAGGTGGTCCTGGGCTCCAGTCTGAGAATGGAATATTTATAACCCGGCCTGCGTCGGGCAGACAAAAATCACTTTTTTTTAACCATTTTTTTTTTCTTTTGGTGGATTTCAAGGGAAAAGAAAGATGGGGAAAGTTTTGTGAAGGGGAAGACGAATGATCTTTGTCGCCGCTGGTTTGGGATTTTGTTTTTAATCGTTTCTCTGGATGTTACGTTTTTTTCCTGGAAAGAAGCGAAGTGCCCCGAAAAGTGGAATTTCAGCGTCGAGGCACCAAAGGGTGCGATTTTGGAGGAGAAAACATCAAAAAGGAAAAGAAAAGGATCCTTCCCTTGGAGCGCGAGTCACCAGCCCATTCCGGCTCCCAAAGGTACGCTGCATTTTTTAAAAATAATTCTTTAAAAAAATATTAACTACAGTTTTGAGGGGGAGCAGGAATTTTGCCCAGCTGAACGGTTTCTGGTTCAAGGGGATGGTTTTGCTTATGGGACGCTTTGTCTCAGGACCTGCTGGAATGACTTTAATTTTGGTGTTTTTAAAACCACACACACCTTTAGAAAGACTTGATCCTTTCTCGACTCCACAAGATGCGGGAGTAGCTATTCTGTGACACCAAACTTCTGCGCCTACGGGGAAAACACAACCGTAGCTAGAATTCCCGAGTGCCCCATGGCCAACAAAACCCAGCTGACTTGACAGTAAATTTCCCTTCATCCAAGTCTAATTTTGCAAAGTTACCAAGTTGCTTTTTTCCCCTCCTCCCTCCCTCTCCTTTTGGCAAAACAATCCAGGAGGCTCCCAACTTCTGGAATCGGATCAGATCCAATTAAATCAGATGGGAGTGGGGGGAGGGGGGGAAATTACTCTGCCAAATTGCAATTTGTCAGGCAGGGATTACGCAGCCCAAGTAGGTGCTTTTCCCCCGGCTTTTACTGCGTTTGCTTTTCGCACCACTGCAATTTGCTTTGCTTTGTGAACTTGGCGAAACAATTCCTGGGCTGGGGGCGGCCTCCCCCTCCTTCTTCGCCACAAGTCGGGCCAGGTCTCCGGTGGGTGCCAGTCCGTGGAGCTTGGCTGAGGGTTTGTTTGGGGCACTCCCACCCCCAGCAGGCCCGGAGTGACTGGCTGACACATCCGTCCGTCCCGCTCCCGGCTCACCCAGCGGTGCTGATGTACTGAGCGGCCCAGAGAGCCCCGTTCCTGCAGCTGGCTGGGGGCTCAGATTAGGTTCAGAAAATCCCGGGGGGGAAGGGGCCGGTGGAGGGCTCCGCGCAAGGGAAGGGACATCGCGCGTTTCTTTATTGTGATGTGGAGAGACCCGCACGCACGCCTGGCGGCTGGGCCGAGATCACCCAGGGAGACCCTGGCGCACTTGTGCTCGGCAGAGGCTGGAGCTGGCTGGGTGGGTGGGCAGCGCGGGGACGGACCTGATGGAGGAAGGGGGTGGGGGGTGGAGCCTCCAGGGACAGGTGCAGGCAGAAAGCGAAGGCAAAGGCTGTGCTGGGCCAGGCTGCACCCTCGGGGTGGGTGGGGAGGCCCCCGTTCTCCAGCCCGAGGTCCAGGAGAAGGGAGCGGGGTGGCTGCCGAGGCCGCGTGGGAGCAACGGATCCGGCGCTGCGTCCAGATTGGGACACACGTCTGGGGCGGATCGGGCAATGGGGCCGGGGTGATAAGCGGGCACCCTTGGGGCAGCCCGTCTGTCGCCAGTGGCAAGCCCCGATGCGCCTGGTGCCAGGAGGGCGCCATCCCGCTCGTTCGTGGCACCCTGTGTCCTGCCCAGCCCCAGCAGAGCCCCAGGCCCTGCCAGGAGCCCCACCCAGGTGCCATCTAGCCCCCATCGGTTCCACTGGGCAAGGCCCAGACCCTCCCCACCCCATCCATAGCCGGGTGGCACCTGGAGAGACGCGGGGCCCCCTGCCGCTGCCCACGGCCCATGCCCTGCCCGAGGGTCTTTGCAGGCCCATCTCCAGCGTGACGGCCAGAGCCTGACCTCCCTGGGCAGTGGGAGGTGGATCCCAGGCGCGAACCAGCCGCACCCCTGGGACACGGCTCCCTTGCCTGGCTGCCGGGCAGGCTGGCACTGCCCATTCAGGGTTAGGCCGAGGATTTTGCTCTCCCTGGATGAGCTTCCCAGAAGCCACCGGGAAGCATTCCCGGAGGGCGGGAGGTGCCCAGCCATTGCCTCACCTGGGGAATCCTGCTGCCTAGCCCAGGGGTCCTGAGCCCCACTTTGCTGCATCAGCAATTCCTGGGCTTGCCACAGAGTTGTGACGTGACTGGGCGGGGAGGGGAGAATCCCTCTGTCGTGGCTCGTCAGGAGGTGTGTTATGGTAACGCCTGGAGGTGCCACCCATGATCGAGGCCCCAATGTGCCGGGCACTGCACAGACCCCACCCGAGATCAGGGCCCCGCTGGGCCGGGCACTGCACAGACCCCACCCGAGATCAGGGCCCCGCCGGGCCGGACGCTGCACAGACCCCACCCGAGATCAGGGCCCCGCCGGGCCGGGCTCTGCACAGACCCCACCCGAGATCAGGGCCCCGCCGGGCCACGTGCTGCACAGACCCCACCCGAGATCAGGGCCCCTCCGGGCCGGGCACTGCACAGACCCCACCCGAGATCAGGGCCCCGCCGGGCCGGACACTGCACAGACCCCACCCGAGATCAGGGCCCCGCCGGGCCGGGCACTGCACAGACCCCACCCGAGATCAGGGCCCCGCCGGGCCACGTGCTGCACAGACCCCACCCGAGATCAGGGCCCCGCCGGGCCGGACACTGCACAGACCCCACCCGAGATCAGGGCCCCGCCGGGCCGGACACTGCACAGACCCCACCCGAGATCAGGGCCCCGCGGGGCCGGGCACTGCACAGACCCCACCCGAGATCAGGGCCCCGCCGGGCCGGGCACTGCACAGACCCCACCCGAGATCAGGGCCCCGCCGGGCCGGGCACTGCACAGACCCCACCCGAGATCAGGGCCCCGCCAGGCTGGACACTGCACAGACCCCACCCGAGATCAGGGCCCCGCCGGGCCGGGCATTGCACAGACCCCACCCGAGATCAGGGCCCCGCCGGGCCACGTGCTGCACAGACCCCACCCGAGATCAGGGCCCCGCCGGGCCGGGCACTGCACAGACCCCACCTGAGATCAGGGCCCCGCCGGGTCACGTTCTGCACAGACCCCACCCGAGATCAGGGCCCCGCCGGGCCGGGCTCTGCACAGACCCCACCCGAGATCAGGGCCCCGCCGGGCCGAGCGCTGCACAGACCCCACCTGAGATCAGGGCCCCGCCGGGCCACGTGCTGCACAGACCCCACCCGAGATCAGGGCCCCGCCGGGCCGGGCACTGCACAGACCCCACCCGAGATCAGGGCCCCGCCGGGCCACGTGCTGCACAGACCCCACCCGAGATCAGGGCCCCGCCGGGCCGGACACTGCACAGACCCCACCCGAGATCAGGGCCCTGCCGGGCCGAGCGCTGCACAGACCCCACCTGAGATCAGGGCCCCGCCGGGCCACGTGCTGCACAGACCCCACCCGAGATCAGGGCCCCGCCGGGCCGGGCACTGCACAGACCCCACCCGAGATCAGGGCCCCGCCGGGCCACGTGCTGCACAGACCCCACCCGAGATCAGGGCCCCGCCGGGCCGGACACTGCACAGACCCCACCCGAGATCAGGGCCCCGCGGGGCCGGGCACTGCACAGACCCCACCCGAGATCAGGGCCCCGCCGGGCCGGGCACTGCACAGACCCCACCCGAGATCAGGGCCCCGCCGGGCCGGGCACTGCACAGACCCCACCCGAGATCAGGGCCCCGCCAGGCTGGACACTGCACAGACCCCACCCGAGATCAGGGCCCCGCCGGGCCGGGCATTGCACAGACCCCACCCGAGATCAGGGCCCCGCCGGGCCGGACGCTGCACAGACCCCACCCGAGATCAGGGCCCCGCCGGGCCACGTGCTGCACAGACCCCACCCGAGATCAGGGCCCCGCCGGGCCGGGCTCTGCACAGACCCCACCCGAGATCAGGGCCCCGCCGGGCCGAGCGCTGCACAGACCCCACCTGAGATCAGGGCCCCGCCGGGCCACGTGCTGCACAGACCCCACCCGAGATCAGGGCCCCGCCGGGCCGGGCACTGCACAGACCCCACCCGAGATCAGGGCCCCGCCGGGCCACGTTCTGCACAGACCCCACCCGAGATCAGGGCCCCGCCGGGCCGAGCGCTGCACAGACCCCACCCGAGATCAGGGCCCCGCCGGGCCACGTGCTGCACAGACCCCACCCGAGATCAGGGCCCCGCCGGGCCGGGCACTGCACAGACCCCACCCGAGATCAGGGCCCCGCCGGGCCGGACGCTGCACAGACCCCACCTGAGATCAGGGCCCCGCCGGGCCGGACGCTGCACAGACCCCACCCGAGATCAGGGCCCCGCCGGGCCGGGCACTGCACAGACCCCACCCGAGATCAGGGCCCCGTCGTGCCGGGCGCTGCACAGACCCCACCCGAAATCAGGGCCCCGCCGGGCCGGGCACTGCACAGACCCCACCCGAGATCAGGGCCCTGCCGGGCCACGTGCTGCACAGACCCCACCCGAGATCAGGGCCCCGCCGGGCCGGGCACTGCACAGACCCCACCTGAGATCAGGGCCCCGCCGGGCCACATTCTGCACAGACCCCACCCGAGATCAGGGCCCCGCCGGGCCGGGCACAGCACAGACCCCACCCGAGATCAGGGCCCCGCCGGGCCACGTGCTGCACAGACCCCACCCGAGATCAGGGCCCCGCCGGGCCGGGCACTGCACAGACCCCACCCGAGATCAGGGCCCCGCCGGGCCACGTGCTGCACAGACCCCACCCGAGATCAGGGCCCCGCCGGGCCGGGCACTGCACAGACCCCACCCGAGATCAGGGCCCCGCCGGGCCACGTGCTGCACAGACCCCACCCGAGATCAGGGCCCCGCCGGGCTGAGCACTGCACAGACCCCACCCGAGATCAGGGCCCCGCCGGGCCGGACACTGCACAGACCCCACCCGAGATCAGGGCCCCGCGAGGCCGGGCACTGCACAGACCCCACCCGAGATCAGGGCCCCGCCGGGCCGGGCACTGCACAGACCCCACCCGAGATCAGGGCCCCGCCGGGCCACGTGCTGCACAGACCCCACCCGAGATCAGGGCCCCGCCGGGCTGGGCTCTGCACAGACCCCACCCGAGATCAGGGCCCCGCCAGGCCGGGCTCTGCACAGACCCCACCCGAGATCAGGGCCCCGCCGGGCCGGGCACTGCACAGACCCCACCCGAGATCAGGGCCCCGCCGGGCCATGTGCTGCACAGACCCCACCCGAGATCAGGGCCCCTCCGGGCCACGTGCTGCACAGACCCCACCCGAGATCAGGGCCCCGCCGGGCCGGGCACAGCACAGACCCCACCCGAGATCAGGGCCCCGCCGGGCCGGGCACTGCACAGACCCCACCCGAGATCAGGGCCCCTCCGGGCCGGGCACTGCACAGACCCCACCCGAGATCAGGGCCCCGCCGGGCCACGTTCTGCACAGACCCCACCCGAGATCAGGGCCCCGCCGGGCCACGTTCTGCACAGACCCCACCCGAAATCAGGGCCCCGCCGGGCCACGTGCTGCACAGACCCCACCCGAGATCAGGGCCCCGCCGGGCCACGTGCTGCACAGACCCCACCCGAGATCAGGGCCCCGCCGGGCCGGGCACTGCACAGACCCCACCCGAGATCAGGGCCCCGCCGGGCCGGACACTGCACAGACCCCACCCGAGATCAGGGCCCCGCCGGGCCGGGCTCTGCACAGACCCCACCCGAGATCAGGGCCCCGCCGGGCCGGGCGCTGCACAGACCCCACCCGAGATCAGGGCCCCGCCGGGCCGGGCACTGCACAGACCCCACCCGAGATCAGGGCCCCGCCGGGCCACGTGCTGCACAGACCCCACCCGAGATCAGGGCCCCGCCGGGCCGGGCACAGCACAGACCCCACCCAAGATCAGGGCCCCGCCGGGCCGGGCACTGCACAGACCCCACCCGAGATCAGGGCCCCTCCGGGCCGGGCACTGCACAGACCCCACCCGAGATCAGGGCCCCGCCGGGCCACGTTCTGCACAGACCCCACCCGAGATCAGGGCCCCGCCGGGCCACGTGCTGCACAGACCCCACCCGAGATCAGGGCCCCTCCGGGCTGAGCACTGCAGAGACCCCACCCGAGATCAGGGCCCCGCCGGGCCGGGCTCTGCACAGACCCCACCCGAGATCAGGGCCCCGCCGGGCCGGACGCTGCACAGACCCCACCCGAGATCAGGGCCCCGCTGGGCCGGGCACTGCACAGACCCCACCCGAGATCAGGGCCCCGCCGGGCCGGGCTCTGCACAGACCCCACCCGAGATCAGGGCCCCGCCGGGCCGGGCTCTGCACAGACCCCACCCGAGATCACTACCTACAAACACGGCCCAAGCGTCTCCACCCTGATGGGAGCTCCCACACCGTGGCCCACCCAGCCCTCGGCCTCTCTGCTAAGCCTTCTGCCACAGGGCCAGGGGCGCGGGCGGCCTTGGCACTGCAGACACCGATCTGCTAGGAACCGGGCAGGCCCCGCTGACGCACTGCAGGCGGGCAGCAAAGCTTCAGTGGAGGGGAGCCAGCTCCCACGCGGGTCGTTGTCTCTCCAGGGAGAAGGGTCCGGGGGAGGTAACACCGGGCAGCTGATCCATTTCGGTCTAAGGCCTCGGACACAGCGGCCAACGCTGGGGTGCGGTGCGGATGCTCTGATTTCAGCCTGTACCTGCCTTATTTCGATTGAGCTGATGCTGGCTGACCCCTCCATTTGCCCCCGTTTCACCAAACCTCGCGAGGCCCCATCTCCATGGGGAAACTGGGCTGGGACCCCCTAAGAGGTGAACACAGAGGGACCTGGGGCGCGCTGCTTCCCGGAGAGGAGCAGCTTTGTCCAGCTTCGCACCCACTTCGACTGGGAACCGGGGGGATGCGAACTGCCGCTGCTGAAACCCAAAGCAGGGCAGCGACTCTGAAATGGCTTGAAATTAAGTCATGTAGACAAGACCCTTGTTAAACCAGTTTAGACCCTCTGAGCTAAAGTCGCTGAGGAATGGGTTCACTCCCATTTAACTAACCCAGTGCGAGTTCATGTCCGGACAGGAACGCACCCAGGCCCCCGCTTGGCTCCCGGCTCCCTGGGTGTAACTGTCACCGGGCTCGGCTCCATGGGCCTCATTTTCTGGGGCCCGACGTGGGCCCCCTGCTCGGGCACTCCCCAAGTAACGCATCTGCGCTGCGCCCTTTGGAGAATCCGGGCTGAAGGGTCTGTCCCATGGCGTCCAGGAGCCGGTGGGGCCTGCCCCAGCTACCTGCAGGGATGGGGCAGTTATTGCTTTGTGTGGGGGTCACGGCTGTCCTGGGGGGGCTGGGGTTCTGGGCAGGATGGCTGGGCAGGGCTTGGCTGGGGGTGGCTGGGTTTTTTAAGGTAAAATGTCAATTTAAAATAATCTCATCGTTTGGACTGAGAAACCTGTAGCTATTCTGACAGTGCAGTAAGAGCTGGGGGGTGGAAAGGTAGAGCGGGGCGGCGTGGGGAGGGCGGGCTGGGAGCCAGGACGCCTGGGTCCTATCACCAGGTCTGGAGGCCAGTGGGGACTAGTGGGTTAGAGCCGGGGGGAAGGGGAGCCCCAGGACGCCTGGGTTCTGCTCACGCCTTCACCACTGACTCTGGGTGTGAATTTAGACAAGTCCCTTCGCCCCTCTGGGGTAATGACACTGAGCCAGTGACTCAGGCTTCACTTAATCCCTGGTTGGTCCCTGCAGGTCTTTGGCTGCTGAAGAAGTGGGAGCCGGGGTGGGTCCCAGGCTGGGCACAGGGCAGGGGGCCCGGCCCCATCGGATCCAGGTGATCTCGGTGCTGCGCCCTGGGTGCCGGGTGCACGCAATGGGGTGCGAGGACCCTGCCCGATGGGGGGTGAGGGCTTCAGGCTGGGGCCCCACAGCCCCCACCCACCGTCCATCTGCATTTGCTCCTTGTTTATTTGTGCATCTGGCTCCATGCGGCTCAGCCCTCGGCCCCGGCCCAGCGCAGGCTCCCGTCAGCTCTGCGCCAGCCCTCCGCGAGCGGGGGGCCACTGGGCCCGGGGACCCCAGGCCGTGTGGGGTCTGCAGCTCCAGAGCTGTGGGGGAGGCTGCCTCTGATCACAGCCCTTCCCGGTGTCTCAGACATGCACTCAGGGCGGCTGCTGGTTCACAGCCCGTGAACTGGCCGTGGCTCAACCAGGCGGGGTATTTCCATCACATGCTTGGTACAGTTAGGTTCAGGTCGGGAGTGAGGGGCAACGGCAGAGCTGTGGGGGAGCCCAGGGCTGGGCTGGCCGGGGGCTGCGGGTCAGGAATGAGGGGTGCTGGCAGAGGCGGGCACCTGGCCCGCTGGCAATGTGGCACGCCGAGCCGGGCGAGGCTGCCCGCTTCAGAGAAGCCTCCGTCCCGTGCAGTGATTCATTGTAGACACCTTGCAACATGTCGGGGCCATGGGGCACGAAGGGAGAGGCTGGGAGCTGGAGCTGAGCCCGGAGCTGGAGAATCCCGTAACTCGATGCCCGCTGGGAGGGTGGGTGGGGGCTGGGAACAGCCCACACCTGGTGGCAGCTGGGTGACCTTTTACATTCTAAGGGGCCCAGCCCCATTGTGCCGTGGGCTCCCATGCAGAGGGCAGCCGCATGGGAGCAACTGTCCCTAAATCACAGTCATCATCCCTGCCATCCCCTTGAGGGCGTCTCTCCAGCCCTGTTCTTGCTCTGGGGCCTCATTGAGGCATCCCAGCTGGCGCGTCTCCCCCTGAATCAGCCGGGAAGGAGGGGGAATATCCCCTCCAAGTTGGCTTTATGAGCGTCTCTGCCCAGCTCCTTCCTGTGGGGGCAGCTGGCTTCTCTTGCTGACTCGGACATGTGGCGTGTCTGTGGGTCTGAAGTCACTTGCCTGCGCTCTGCCTCAGTTTCCCCAGTGCCAGAAGGCTGCAGCGATGGCTTCCTGGCGGAGGTGAGGGGCTGCAGAGCCCCCCGCAGGGCACCCAGCAAGGGGGTGTCGCCTCACCATCTACCCCCACCCAGCTGCAGAGTAACGAGAGGAGCAGCTGAGAGGAGGGGGAAGAAGCAGCGAAAACAGAACCGGGTTTCGGCCGCTCCACATCCGGGGATGAGGCGGAGTCAGGGGGGGTTTGGGGCTCCCCCCTCCCAGGATCTCAACACTCAGGCCAGGACTACACCCAGCGACCCACTATCATCCCTCGGTGCCGGGCGTTCCGGAGCCGAGCGGGTGTGATGGCGATGCCAGTTTGCGTGGTTCTGCGGGCTCCTTGGTACGGATCTCGTGGGACCCGGGCTTGGGGCATGGCCGGGAGGCTGGTGTCTAGGGACGTAGGAACGGCCAGGCAGTGTTTCCTGGCTCAGATTCAGGGGCTTCATGCCCAGTTTCTTGTCTCCTCCAGTGGCTTCCTGCAGGAGGCGCTTGTGGGGTGAACTGCCGATAGGAGGCTTCCTGCCCCGAAGCAGGAGGGGTTTGATCCCTCCCCCATGCTCCCCCTCCCCCTTCCCAGCATCACGCTGTCCTTCCCCATCCTCCGTTGCATCCCACTCTTGTGGCAATGAGTTCCACAAGCTAACCGGGGAAGTCGTTGTGAATTAGATGCGGACAGTAAGAGTGGGGGACTTGGACCGGTCCAGCAGACCACAACCCCAAGAGTCTCTCCCCATTCTCTGGCTCTGAGGAGGATGTGGTCTGGAGCTCCCGAGATTGGTGCTCGTTAGCGTCAGTGACAGGTGCCTCTGAGCGGGGTGGAGGAGCTGCTGACCACAGAGAAACTGGGATATTTATGGTGATCCGTCATAGGGGGCGCTGAGATTTCGGGGTTTGATCCCCACCCCCTTGTCTTCCCTGTGGGGGGAGACACCCACCCCTTGGCCATCATCCCACGAGACCTGAGGTGTTGTCACTGCCCCGGCAAGGCTGATTGGTTGCTGTGTGACCCCACCTGGATGTCCTGCCTTCAGCAAGGCGGGACTTCCTGGCTTGCCGGCCTGTTGCGAGTCAGGCCCCTCGCCCGTGAGGGTCTGGGGCAAGGGGAGGGACAACGCTGAGTGAGGTCCCGCCCCCGTGGCCGCGTGGGAGGGAGCTGGGCCAGCAGGGGCTCCCGGCGGGTGGACTCCCAGCCAGGCAGATGCTTAGCCCCACATGTGCAGCGTGGCTGTCCCCCCGCAGCCCCCGGACCACCGAGCAAGAGCAGGCGGCCCTGCCGCCTGGCACACCCGGCCTGAGGGCTCCTGGCCCTACAACGGGCCGGTCCTGGGCTGAGCCGGGCGGCTGGGTGGGCAGGAGCGGAGACCAGACAGGGCAGGTGATGGTCCTGGGGTCCTCTGCACGCAGCTCAGCCGGCGCCCCTCACTCCCGCCCCGCACCCCCCTGCCAGCCCAGCCCTGTTCTCTGCCCCCCCAGCTCGGCCAGTGCCCCTCACTCCCGACCCACAGCCCCCTGCCAGCCCAGCCCTGGGCTCCCTCCCAGCTCAGCCGGTGCCCCTCACTCCCGACCCGCACCCCCCTGCCAGCCGAGCCCTGGGCTCTGCCCCCCCAGCTCGGCCGGCGCCCCTCACTCCCGCCCCGCACCCCCCTGCCAGCCCAGCCCTGTTCTCTGCCCCCCCAGCTCGGCCAGTGCCCCTCACTCCCGACCCACAGCCCCCTGCCAGCCCAGCCCTGGGCTCCCCCCCAGCTCGGCCAGTGCCCCTCACTCCCGACCCACAGCCCCCTGCCAGCCCAGCCCTGGGCTCCCTCCCAGCTCAGCCGGCGCCCCACACTCCCGACCCACAGCCCCCTGCCAGCCGAGCCCTGGGCTCTGCCCCCCCAGCTCGGCCGGCGCCCCTCACTCCCGACCCGCAGCCCCCTGCCAGCCCAGCCCTGAGCTCTGCCCCCCCAGCTCGGCCGGCGCCCCTCACTCCCGACCCGCACCCCCCTGCCAGCCCAGCCCTGTTCTCTGCCCCCCCAGCTCGGTCAGTGCCCCTCACTCCCGCCCCGTACCCCCCTGCCAGCCCAGCCCTGTTCTCTGCCCCCCCAGCTCGGCCAGTGCCCCTCACTCCCGACCCACAGCCCCCTGCCAGCCCAGCCCTGGGCTCCCTCCCAGCTCAGCCGGTGCCCCTCACTCCCGACCCGCACCCCCCTGCCAGCCGAGCCCTGGGCTCTGCCCCCCCAGCTCGGCCGGCGCCCCTCACTCCCGACCCGCAGCCCCCTGCCAGCCCAGCCCTGGGCTCTGCCCCCTCAGCTCGGCCGGCGCCCCTCACTCCCGACCCGCACCCCCCTGCCAGCCCAGCCCTGGGCTCCCTCCCAGCTCAGCCGGCGCCCCTCACTCCCGACCCACAGCCCCTGCCAGCCCAGCCCTGGGCTCTGCCCCCCCAGCTCGGCCGGCGCCCCTCACTCCCGACCCGCAGCCCCCTGCCAGCCCAGCCCTGAGCTCTGCCCCCCCAGCTCTGCCGGTGCCCCTCACTCCCGACCTGCAGCCCCCTGCTAGCCCAGCCCTGGGCTCTGCCCCCCCAGCTCAGCCAGCGCCCCTCACTCCCGACCCACAGCCCCCTGCCAGCCCAGCCCTGGGCTCCCCCCAGCTCAGCCGGCACCCCTCACATCTGTGCGAGTGTAGGTGTGTGTGTGTATGTCTGTGTGTGCGTGTGTAGGTCTGGGCGTGTAGGTCTGGGTGTGTGTGTAGGGGGGGCGTGTAGGTCTGGGTGTGTGTGTAGGCAGGTGTGGGTGTGTGCAGGTCTCTGAGTGTGTGTAGGGGGGGCGTGTAGGTCTGGGTGTGTGTGTAGGCAGGTGTGGGTGTGTGCAGGTCTCTGAGTGCGTGTGTAGGGGGGGGTGTAGGTCTGGGTGTGTGTGTAGGCAGGTGTGGGTGTGTGCAGGTCTCTGAGTGTGTGTGTAGGGGGGTGTGTAGGTCTGGGTGTGTGTGTAGGCAGGTGTGGGTGTGTGCAGGTCTCTGAGTGTGTGTGTGGGGGGGTGTAGGTCTGGGTGTGTGTGTAGGCAGGTGTGGGTGTGTGCAGGTCTCTGAGTGTGTGTGTAGGGGGGTGTGTAGGTCTGGGTGTGTGTGTAGGCAGGTGTGGGTGTGTGCAGGTCTCTGAGTGTGTGTAGGGGGGGCGTGTAGGTCTGGGTGTGTGTGTAGGCAGGTGTGGGTGTGTGCAGGTCTCTGAGTGTGTGTGTAGGGGGTGTGTGTAGGTCTGGGTGTGTGTGTAGGCAGGTGTGGGTGTGTGCAGGTCTCTGAGTGTGTGTGTAGGGGGGGGTGTAGGTCTGGGTGTGTGTAGGCAGGTGTGGGTGTGTGCAGGTCTCTGAGTGTGTGTGTAGGGGGGGCGTGTAGGTCTGGGTGTGTGTGTAGGGGGGGGTGTAGGTCTGGGTGTGTGTGTAGGCAGGTGTGGGTGTGTGCAGGTCTCTGAGTGTGTGTGGGGGGGGGTGTAGGTCTGGGTGTGTGTGTAGGCAGGTGTGGGTGTGTGCAGGTCTCTGAGTGTGTGTGTAGGGGGGTGTGTAGGTCTGGGTGTGTGTGTAGGCAGGTGTGGGTGTGTGCAGGTCTCTGAGTGTGTGTGTAGGGGGGTGTGTAGGTCTGGGTGTGTGTGTAGGCAGGTGTGGGTGTGTGCAGGTCTCTGAGTGTGTGTAGGGGGGGCGTGTAGGTCTGGGTGTGTGTGTAGGCAGGTGTGGGTGTGTGCAGGTCTCTGAGTGTGTGTGTAGGGGGGGCGTGTAGGTCTGGGTGTGTGTGTAGGGGGGGGTGTAGGTCTGGGTGTGTGTGTAGGCAGGTGTGGGTGTGTGCAGGTCTCTGAGTGTGTGTGGGGGGGGGTGTAGGTCTGGGTGTGTGTGTAGGCAGGTGTGGGTGTGTGCAGGTCTCTGAGTGTGTGTGTAGGGGGGGGGTGTAGGTCTGGGTGTGTGTGTAGGCAGGTGTGGGTGTGTGCAGGTCTCTGAGTGTGTGTGTAGGGGGGGGTGTAGGTCTGGGTGTGTGTGTAGGCAGGTGTGGGTGTGTGCAGGTCTCTGAGTGTGTGTGTAGGGGGGGCGTGTAGGTCTGGGTGTGTGTGTAGGCAGGTGTGGGTGTGTGCAGGTCTCTGAGTGTGTGTGTAGGGGGGGGGTGTAGGTCTGGGTGTGTGTGTAGGCAGGTGTGGGTGTGTGCAGGTCTCTGAGTGTGTGTGTAGGGGGGTGTGTAGGTCTGGGTGTGTGTGTAGGCAGGTGTGGGTGTGTGCAGGTCTCTGAGTGTGTGTGTAGGGGGGGCGTGTAGGTCTGGGTGTGTGTGTAGGCAGGTGTGGGTGTGTGCAGGTCTCTGAGTGTGTGTAGGGGGGGTGTGTAGGTCTGGGTGTGTGTGTAGGCAGGTGTGGGTGTGTGCAGGTCTCTGAGTGTGTGTGTAGGGGGGGGTGTAGGTCTGGGTGTGTGTGTAGGCAGGTGTGGGTGTGTGCAGGTCTCTGAGTGTGTGTGTAGGGGGGCGTGTAGGTCTGGGTGTGTGTGTAGGCAGGTGTGGGTGTGTGCAGGTCTCTGAGTGTGTGTGTAGGGGGGGTGTAGGTCTGGGTTTGTGTGTAGGCAGGTGTGGGTGTGTGCAGGTCTCTGAGTGTGTGTGTAGGGGGGGGTGTAGGTCTGGGTGTGTGTGTAGGCAGGTGTGGGTGTGTGCAGGTCTCTGAGTGTGTGTGTAGGGGGGGCGTGTAGGTCTGGGTGTGTGTGTAGGCAGGTGTGGGTGTGTGCAGGTCTCTGAGTGTGTGTGTAGGGGGGGGTGTAGGTCTGGGTGTGTGTGTAGGGGGGGGTGTAGGTCTGGGTGTGTGTGTAGGGGGGGGTGTAGGTCTGGGTGTGTGTGTAGGGGGGGCGTGTAGGTCTGGGTGTTTGTAGTTCTCCGTGTGCGCAGGTCTCGGTGTGCCACGTGCCCATGTGTCACTGCATGTGGGTGCAAAGCCAGGTGTTCCAGCTGTTGGGTGGCCCGGGGGGAGGGAGGGGTGCCGTCCCCCAGCTCGGTACCAGCCCACCCAGGCCCCCTTACTGGGCACTGCCGGGAGCTCAGCTGGCCGGCCCCACGTGGGTTTACCGGCTTGCCCAGGAGGATAATGGAGGGGTGAAGGGCCAGGGGCAAAGCCCCTCAGAGCCGCGGGGCCCCCAGCCCCCAGTGCAGGGCGTCGCTAGGACAGCGGGGTGCATGCCCGGCGCCTGGGAACTGAACCAGGGTCTCTGGAGCAGGGGCCTGAGTCTCCCCATTCAAGCAGCTGGGCTCCGCAGCTGGGGCGGGGACAGACTCATGGGCGGCCCTGTCCCAGCCAGCGTGTGGGATGCTGGCGGCCCCCCGACAGCTCTGCAGGTCAGCAAGGAGGGCGGTGGGGGAGGGGGCGTCTCCTATGAAAGCAGTGGGGAGCCCCAGAGGCTTTGCTGGAGGGGAGTCCAGGGGAAGGTGCCTGCAGACACTGGGGCCCGGCGCTGGCCTGGCTGACCCGGCCCCAGCCCCGTCCTCGACTCTCCCAGCCTCCGGGCCAGCGGACCACCTTGGAACCGGTGCCCGGCCCTCCCCCGGCGTGGGGATCAAGCTCCTTTCAGAGCCCCTGAACCTGAAGCAAGGGGCTTTGAGGCAGCTGTCTGGCCCGGGCAGATTAGCAGCGTGGATTGAATGAGGCGGGCGGCCCCACGGAGGGGTCAGGCGCGGGGGGGGGGTGCTGGGACAGAGACACAAGGCCTCTTTCGGGGCAGGGAGAGCAGGGGCCGGCGTGGCCCTTCCCGGGGAACCTCGGGGGCTTTTGGCCATAGTGTCCCCCAGCCCCAGCTCACTGGTGATTTCGTTTTTCTCCGTGACCCAGCCCCAGCCTGTATCAGCATGTGGGGGAGGGAGGGGGGTCTGCCGCCGGGGCAGGGGCTGGCTCAGGAGGGTGGGAAATGGGACCTTTCCCCTCTAGGGGGCTCTGGCTCCCATCTGGTCCCTGGCCGGTCGTTCAGTGACTTCTGGGCGCGGGAAACCCATGGGGGGGGCCCGGGGAAGCTCGTTCTCCAGGGGCTGCCCCCATCTTCCCGTCCCTTATGCAACCAGCGTGGCTGGGGAGTGGCACTGGATGCGTGCGGCTGGCAGGCCGGGCGGTGCCATGCCTGGGGCACGCCCTGCGGAGTGGGGGGTAGCCCTGGGGCTGGCTCTCCGTGGGCGGGGAGAAGGCCGATCCGCACAAGAGCCGGAGCAGCGGTTTCCCTAAGGCCGCGCAGGGTTAAACCAATCGGGCACTTGGCCGACCCCGGGTCACTGAGCGGCTGCTCAGTGGGGGGGGGAGGGGGGTGGCTGTGGCTGCCGGGCCAGCAGCCGTCTAGGCCCTGGGATCTTGGCCTAATCCAGCCTGACGTCAGGTCCCCCAGCAGTGGGGCTGGGGGGGGCCCTTAACCCTGTCGTGGCGGGGCTGCGCCATCTGGAAAAACGCTTCTGGGAGAAGCCCTCAAGCTTCACCCCGGGAGGCAGAGGGATGGGGGGGCAGAGCTGGCAGAGAGGGGCAGGGCTGGGGGATGGAGGGAGCCCAGGGCTGGGCTAGCAGGGGCTGCGGGTCGGGAGTGAGGGGCACCGGCAGAGCTTGGGGGGGGCGGGGGCAGGGCTGGCGGGTGGAGGGAACCCATGGCCGGGCTAGCAGGGGCTGCGGGTCGGGAGTGAGGGGCACCGGAGGAGCTCAGGGGGCAGGGCTGGGGGGTGGAG